>NW_027636094.1:0-120922 GCF_903797595.1 Erithacus rubecula | reverse complement strand
GGAGACAGATGTTCATGGGTGTGTTAGTCAGGCATTGCTCAATGTTTATGTGGAATTTCTGTATCCTCATGGCACCAAGGAGACCCTTGTGGCACTGTGGAAAATCTTGAAACCAAAAAGCCACTGAGACATTAGGGCAGGATGGTACCAAGGAGATCATTGAGATACTGCAGATCCAAGGACACCTTGGTGCCTCCATGGAAACTCATGGAATCGTGGACACTGTGACACAGCAGGACCTCATGGAACCAAGGAGTGAATTGTGACTGTACCAAATCTCATGGAACCAAAGAGCCATTGTGGAACTTCAGAGCCTTGTGGACCAAGGGGACCACAGTGACACAGTGAGGGTCCATGGAATCAAGTGGCCATGGTGACACTGGAGCCTCATTGACCAATGGTGCATTGTGACACTGCAGGGCAGCATGGAATCATGGAGACAACTGTGACATTACACAGTGTCATGGCAGCAAGGGGCCATTGTGACACTGTGGGGCCTCATGGGACCAAGGAACAGTTGTGGTACCATGGAAATTGTGGCAACTGTGGCACCATGGAACCAAGGAGATCATTGTGACACTACAGGACCCCATGGTACTAAGGAGTCATGTAACAGTGTGGGACACATGGAACTAAGGGGGCTTGTCACACTGCGGGGACTCATGTAATTGTAGAGACCTTTGTGACACTGCAGGGCTTCTTGGAATCAAGGGACAGTTGTGGTACTGTGGGGCCTCATGGATCCAAGGAGAGCATGTGACACTGAACCTAATGGAATTGTTGCAAATGATATAACTTTTAGGGTTTTTAAATATAACTTCAGTCAGGGGTTTGTTTGCCTTTGCCCAGGAGATGGGCAGTTGAAGCTTCTCTTCAAAAGACTCTGTTCACCAAGGCTGGGTGAGGCCTGATGAGTTCAACATCTACAGACTGGGAGTAACCAGAAGATACACAGGAGGTAAACAAGCATTGACAAACATCACCTGCAGTGTGGTTGGAGACACCTGGTCTGGGAAAAGATTGGTAAGACAATCAAAGAATGAGGGCCTAATTCACATCAAAAGCAAAGGGATCAATAACCAACAGGAGATCAAATACTAAGAATTTAGATCAATTAATTTCTTCAATGTAACATGAATTTCTTTGGGTTTTGTCTGTATAAATATGTGAAAAGCCTAGTAAAAAAAACATGTGTGGTGGAATGATTTTCACTGCACAAAACAGGTACGAGTGGGTGAAATTATTTCTATTGCACATGCAGGCCACAATAACATCCTGGCCAGAATAAAGTAATGCCTTAATTCTCCAGCACTGAGTAGATGTTGGGGAGTTTCTGTTTTTCATACAGTTTCAGTGTCAGTCCCACTGAGGTTCATCACCAACAGAAGTTCTTCCTGAACTCCTTGGAGGAGATAATTGGTGGCCCTGGTTGCACAAAGCTCTCAGAGACTCCAAGGCAAAAGCAAAACCCAAAGTCCTTTGAAAAACCTGCAGTCCCTGGGATCATGAAGGATTCCTGAGCAGGGCTGGCCCCACATGAGGTGTCTCTCCAACCCCTAAACCAATGGGCTGGGGGTGAGCAAATGTTCTTGGGGACACAGGGATGGGACAGCTGGGCTGGACTGACCCAAGGGATCCTCCAATCCATGGGATATCCCGATCAGCAGGGAAATGAGGGGGACAAGAGGGCCTCTGGGTTTTCTGTATTTATACATTTGTCTTCCAGAGCAACCACTACACATGCTGAATTCTTGTCTCTCCATTGTCTTCATTGCTTCTGCATTTGGCCTCTGCTTTTTAGTCCCCTTAACATTAATCTCTCTTTATGGTGACCCACAACTGTTCACCTTATTTTCTCCTGTTTTCTGAGTAAGGAGAGACAGTGACAGAGACACTCTGTTGTCACTGGATGCCCAGAGGGGTTTAACCACAGCCACCTTGCCCAACTCTGCTCTTATGGGCACCCCCAGAAAATGTCAGGGCTCTGTCAGGTGCCCATCCCTGAGCTCTTGCCCTGCTCACAGCCCCAGGGGTGTCCAGGGACACGAGTCCTTTCCTGGCACACACACACACACACAGTTCATAGCAGAAGGGACAGGGGCTTCCAGGGCTCTGCTGCCACTGCCAGAGCCTGGATGGGACCTCAGCCCTGCAGATGTCACCCTGCCCTGCCCCTGCCTGAGGTCTCTTATGGCCAGAGGAAAAGGCACCGGGAACTCTGGGCACAGGAGCTCATCCCAGCCCTGCATCTAGGGGTTCCCAGGAGACATTAATCTCCGGAAACTCCAGCACCAGCTGAAGGTGTTTGTGCTCACTGGGTTTATGTTCCCTCACACACACACGGGATGTTCAGGGCTGTGAAATGTCCCTGCACTGCAAACACAGACTCCTGACCGGTCATTTGATGTCCCTCCAGGCAGGGAAGAACAACCTCTGTGCCCTAGGGTGAGAGGCACTGCTGGAAGAAATGCTGGCCTTGCAAGGGCACTGCTGGTACAACCCCACTCTGAACACTGCCACACTTTGGCTGCCACTGCTGTTCTCCTCTCCAGGGCGCTGTGTTGGGAACATCCTTGAGAGCAAACTGGGAAGGAGATTGAAGTTTTCAGGCCCTGCACTAGGGAGATGCCCTTGCATGATGAAAATGCTGTGCAGAGTCCATGGCCTGTCCCTGCACAGTCACACAGCAGTGTTGCCCGATCCGAAGAAAACACAAACAACCGAAGTCGTTTATGCGGTGCTTTAATGAGGGCCCGGGAGCCTGTGAACTAGCGTCCAGAGACAGAGCCCCATTTGTCAGAAAATTCACAGGGTTTTTATATGCTTCTTTACATGATTTCTTCATCTTAACAGATTCTTACCACATTTTTGATACCTGGTACCATAATCTCTCTGATATTTAAGATTCTGCCAAAAGGTGCATTCTTTAGATAAATGGATACACTCCTTAAGATAAGTAATTATTTCACAACTATACTGCTTGCATTACAAAATTTGCTATAAAGTTCATCTGCCGGTTACATGCGGCCTACCAAGCCTTAGCATAACTACTACTAATGTCAACTAATGTCGATTACTAAGGTTTATTATTACTTTAATACGATTTATTATATCAAATGGCAACAGCAGGACTGGGAGAGAAGTGAGAGAGCCCTGAGGCCTTAAACCAACACAGGGGCTCTGAAGGTGAGTGTGGAAGTGAAGGAAGAGGAGGTTATGGAGCAGAAGCCCTGGGGCTGCCTAGCAGTGAGCATCCCTTTTCACCCTAGATATTCCCAGAGGAACAGACCCTGCAGCTCCAGAGCAGCCAGAGAGGAAAGATGTCAGGCAAACACGGCAATACTGAGTTCTTTACTTTGTGTAAGAACATATGTAGTACAATCCCTGGGTTATATAGCCTGTTGTTCACACTAGGAATGTGAATAGTGAAGTAAAAAAGGTACAGATAAAAATTTCACAGTTAACAAATTCTCAAAAATATAAAACCTGTGACAGCAAAAAACCCCGCAAGACACAGAGTGGGCATTACTGAGTAACACCGGAAGAGTTATACAGCAGAATGGTGGTTTATTCCTTATGAAAACTGTTCACGATAATTTTCCTCAGGACATCCTTGAACTCCTGGTTCCTCAGGCTGTAGATGAGGGGGTTCAGGGCTGGAGGCACCACCGAATACAGAACTGACAGGGCCAGATCCAGGGATGGGGAGGAGACAGAGGGTGCCTTCAAGTAGGTGAATATGCTGGTGCTGATAAACAGGGAGACCACGGCCAGGTGAGGGAGGCAGGTGGAAAAGGCTTTGTGCCGTCCCTGCTCAGAGGGGATTATCAGCACTGCCCTGAAGATCTGCACATAGGAGAAAACAATGAACACAAAACAGCCAAATCCTAAACAGGCACTAACAGCAAGAAGCCCAAGTTCCCTGAAGTTTGAGTGTGAGCAGGAGAGTTTGAGGATCTGGGGGATTTCACAGAAGAACTGGCCAAGGGCATTGCCATGGCACAGGGGCAGGGAAAATGTATTGACTGTGTGCAGCAGAGCATTGAGAAAGCCACTGGTCCAGGCAGCTGCTGCCATGTGGGCACAAGCTCTGCTGCCCAGGAGGGTCCCATAGTGCAGGGGTTTGCAGATGGACACGTAGCGGTCGTAGCACATGATGGTCAGGAGGGAAAACTCTGATCCAATGAAAACCACAAAGAAAAACACCTGAACAACACATCCTTCGTAGGAGATGTTCCTGGTGTCCCAGAGGGAATTGTGCATGGCTTTGGGCACAGTGGTGCAGATGCAGCCCAGGTCAGTGAGGGCCAGGTTGAGCAGGAAGAAGAACATGGGGGTGTGCAGGTGGTGGTCGCAGGCTACGGCGCTGATGATGAGGCCATTGGCCAGGAGGGAAGCCAGGGAGATGCCCAGGAAGAGGCAGAAGTGCAGGAGCTGCAGCTGCCGCGTGTCTGCCAGTGCCAGCAGGAGGAAGTGGCTGATGGAGCTGCTGTTGGACATCGCTGCACTCTGGGAATTCTGACTTGTTGAAAGAAGATTTTGACAAGGTGGGAACAAATTATTTGAGCCAATTCTAAAGAAAATATTCTTTAGAATCCTTTCAAATTATCTTCTCATACTTTGGTTGTAATTTGTAAAAGCTTTTTATTTTTGAGTTTTTGGTTTTGCTGCTGAGTTGCTGGCTCAAATTCATCATTTCTCTGAGCCAGAGATTTAGGATCCCTTTTGGATAATAGGCCTCCCTGTGCCCCTGTGTTGTCAGACCTGCTGGTCCTACACATCTGCTTTTTGCTCATTACCTCCTGCTTTTACAAAGTTCTCACACATAAAATTTTCTTTAAAAAAACTTTTTCAGATTCCAGTTTCAAAACGAATCTCTCTAAACCCCCACCTTTTTTCCTCTGCAGATGGACAGGGAGGGATATTCAGGACTGGTGTGGCTCTCTAATGCCTGATGCTCTGCCTACTGGGAGCTATTTCTCTGCAACCAAAGCTTCTCCCTGCCAGTACTCCCAGAGCCCAGTCCCGCCCTGGGTGCTCTGCTCTGCCTTGCACACCTCTTCCAGCACAGGGCGCTGCCCAGGGACATCTCCAGGCCAGGGCCTTATGGGCAGCTCAGACAAACACAAATGCTGCAAGCCAAGGTGCTGCTGCTGCTGTCTGTAGGCACAGGAGGGTGAGGAGGCACTTTGTGATGGAGATCTAAGGCAGATCTGCTGATGCCCAGTGGGACAGTGCATGAGTCTCAGTGACACAGACACACGTGACAGCCCCTTTCCCTTGCCTTGAGGAGAAAACTGAGAGCAGCCCTGGCCATGCAGCACCATCTCCACAGCAGGAGGAATCTGCCCTGATGGGGTCCCCCCTTCCACCTCTATCTTCTTCACACAGTCCATACAGAGCTGCCAGGTAGGCTGAGAGCTGTCCCTGGCAGGTGGCAAATGTCCTGGGCTGGCCAAGAGCTCTGAGGGTTGCAGGAGCTGCTCTGCAGGACAGCCCTGGGCAGCCCTGGCTGCAGCCCCAACTTCAGCCCCTGCAGCCATCCCTGGCAGCAGGAGCCATCCTGCCCTGTCCCTCTGACAGTGCCCAGGGTAGCCCCGCTCTGCAGCACATCCTCCTCCTCCTCCTCTTCCTCTTCCTCCTCCTCCTCCTCCTCCTCCTCCTCCTCCTCCTCCTCCTCCTCCTCCTCCTCCTCCTCCTCCTCCTCCTCCTCCTCCTCCTTCTCTTCCTCCTGCTCCTGTGCCTCAGGAAACTGGCAGAGTCCTCCTGACACATGTGCTGGCTCTAGTAGATCCCTCCAGGAGCACAGGGGACATTGCCCTGCACTCACACACTCACCATGTCCAGGCTGTGAAGATGTTTCCCCAAGTGAAGTCTCAGCTCAATCTCTTCCCAATCCTGGTTGCCTTTAGCCTGTCTGTGCCTGGCTCCTTTCCCCTCAGTGCCTGCAGGCAGTGCCCTCAGCCCTGCTGGGCTGGGAGAGGAGCTGCTGTTCACCAGAAATGTCTTTTTGAAGCTCTTCTTGGTTGTGCCTGGGAGCTGCCTCTGTGCCAGGAGACCAGCCCAGCTCAGCAGCACAGACACAACACAAAGATTTTAATGACCCTCACAGGGATTTAGTGCTGTTTACATTATATTAAGTCCCTCAGTATGTTAAAGAAACTTCTCAAGAGTTCAAAATTTAATTGGAAGACCAATTTTCCTGAAGTTTTAATGGATTCTGCTGAGGGATATGTCTGTGAAAGTTGATCAAACTTTGCTATTTTTCAGTGCCCTCATACCCTACTAACTCTGTCCAGTGTGTCAAAATACAAGCTAAAGGACCAGCCTTAGAAATCTCCTTGCTTTGTGTAGTACTCATTACCTCCTCCTTCTTGTCTTACCCTGTTTCCTCCCAAATCTCTCTCCACACAGCCTCACAGTCCTTTCCCAATCTTTCTCCCACACACATGCCTGAGTTGCAGGTATTGAATGTGATTTGCCGCACACAAACTTGAGGATCTTAGGTTCAAAATCAGCTTGGTTAGGATGTCTCGATTTATACTGAAGGCATAGATCTTGCCGTCTCTC
Source organism: Erithacus rubecula (assembly GCF_903797595.1). Classification (NCBI taxonomy): domain Eukaryota; kingdom Metazoa; phylum Chordata; class Aves; order Passeriformes; family Muscicapidae; genus Erithacus; species Erithacus rubecula. The sequence goes on along the minus strand of NW_027636094.1, from coordinate 114,352 downwards.
AGAGGAACAATAACAATGTTTTTCACAAATCTTGCACTGTAAGAATAACCATGCAGAGTGCCAACTTCTAGAAGCCCCAAAAGTCTCATAACACCCACAAAAGCAAGCTATTCCTCTTCTCTCTTGAATGTCCAGACCCTCTTGTGCAGACTCTTCCCAGTCCAAAACTATTAAACTCCCTGCTGAAGTTCCATATATTCCATCCAGTTAACAACACAGAAAACACAGGAAAAAATGACCAGTTTGCTGCAATTGCAACTTTTGTCACAAGGTGGCAATATTACTACAAAATACACAATGACCAGTGGCAGCAGGGGACCGGTTAAGCCCAAACATCCGAGTGTTACAGGGAATACCGTCCCCCTTAAACAGGATTACCCACACACAACCCGAATCCAAAAGTCAAAATCACTGCAGGGAAGGGTATCTCTTTATTAAGGGAGAAAGAATCCACCTCTTGTCAACACAGCACACAGTATGCAGCAATTTTAAATGATCACCTAATCGCTTTGTTCTTCTCCAGCCCTTTCAGTTGCCCAAAACTAAAACACAGATCCAAGCTCCCGCTCGCTTCTTCCTTAGTACATCTCACCAATCACACAAACAGTCATTCACAGAGGCAGGACCCAATCAAAATAATGATGAATATAGCAGCAATAAACAAGGATTTGCCCAGTTCACCCAAAGAACTGCTGGTGGATCTCCCCAACAGAACAAACCCTTTCTGTGGCCACTGCACCCTCCCGATGATTGCAAACAAAACTGCCCAGGCTTGCGCTGAGCACAGAACGTCTTCTGCATCTTGTCAGCTGCCTTTTAGCCATGTATAGGCCTGACAGGCATACACATAATTTTAAATGTACAGTTTTATCTGCAGTCCAGCAACATGTCTTGTCTGTCCCCATGATGAGCAGCTGGGCACCGGAGGTCCCTCCAGGAAGGTCCCAGAGACATCCATACCCCAGGTTGCTCTTGCAGCCAGAGTTTCTCATGGCAAACTCGCCAATTGATTGAGAAAAAAGTACTGTCCACCCAGTTTAAGTTAGAAAGTAGTATATTTATTACAATGCTGGGCAAGCCCAGGAGAAATCACCGACAAGGATGTGCAAAATTCCCAAGGCTCTTTCCTTATTTTTTCCATCAAAATCTTACATATTCATTTAGTTACCCAATATGCCTATAGGTATGAATTACCTAACACCCCATACCCTCACTTTCTATTCAAATTAGTTCAAAGTGCTTTTGCACAGTCCTTGCACAGTTCTTTCGTTCAAATGGGCCAGTGGGTGTTCGAAATGGGTCAGAGGTCTCCTAATGATGAAGTCAGTGAGCCTTCCTTGCCTTCAGCTTTTCACCTTGGTCTTGTTCCGAGGTTCTCGGGCCCTTTGACCGTAGTTCAAGTTCCCAACCTGGTTCTGGCTGGTTGCAGGGCCCAGGTGCAGTTATGGTTTCTTCACTTCAAGAATATTCCAACTGCCCAACTTGACACAACAAAGCCAAGCAAGTGATTTATTTTCATATCTCTACTGGCTTAACCACTGATTATTAACTTTCTACATTGCTTCTACTCTGATCATTATATTTATAGCTTCTCTTCCTCATCTGAGCTATAAATCCTTTGATTTTTGCATCAGAAAGATGATGCTATGATTGATATAAATACAATCAAGGTGTAGTATCAGAATGCTCTGCCTGGAGTGCAGTGAAAACGGCTTGAAAAATGCCTTTTTTGCAAAGCTTTCAGTGGTGGATGGAGAAAGGTAAGCCATGCTGCTTTTGAATGTTGAGGAAATGCTGAAACCAGCCCGACTCATTTAAACTCTTCCAGTCCTTGCTGGGATGAGGAGCCCCTCAGCCTTCCCTCCTCCAGGCTGGACAAGCCCAGCTCCCTCAGCATCTCCTCACACCCAAAGGGCTTCAGCCCCATCCTGGAGGCCCTTCCCTCACCCTACTCCAGCTGCCAGACATCTTTCCTGCCCTGGGGAACCCAAACCAGGCCCCAGTGACCTGGATGATCCCCATCCTTGATGTCCTGGTCACACAACCCTGGCCCCTTGTCCCCGTGTCAGGCTCTGGGGTGGATTCATGGAACATCCTTGGTGGAAGCTGTGGTCCAGGTGGAATTGGGCTGCAGAAGGGCTGGCAAGGAGAGGGTGGAGTTGGGAAGAGCAGATGTGGGAAGAGCCAGGACCATTTTCCCTGGTTGTGCTGCTGTGCTGGGAGTCCTTCCACCTCTGCTCACAGGCACTGCCCTTGCAGAGACAGAGAAGGGCTGGGGAAGCACCTGGGTCACACAGGGCAGAGCAGGAGACTTTATTTTACCTCAGTGCACAATGATCATGGCTCCTTACTGTCTATGCTGAACACAGGCACAATAGATACTGATGTAGCAATACTCTGACTAAAGGCATCCCTTTATGGAAAATACTATGAAAAGTTAAAAAACAAAAAAAAAAAAAAAAAAGGAAAAGTAGAACACACCAAATAGAAACACATGGAACTAAGCAGTCTGGGCAGTCTGTAATGAGTTCCATTCTGAATGCTATGCAGAAACAAACAGGCACTTGATTGTTTCTGGAAACACAGAATGGTCATATTCCTCAGGGCATCCTCAAGCTCCTGGTTCCTCAGGCTGTAGATGAGGGTGTTATAAACGAGATTAGGCCAAATTAAATATAATTAGAATAAACGGTAATTTATTTTGCGACTGAAATACGGTCCTCCTTACCCACAATCAAAAAGGGACAGCACTGAGCCGGGGATCGGCGCCGGGTGAGCACACTCTGATCCAACCTCTATGGCATTGGATCCCCCAGTGCTCACAAAGCCACCTTGGTCAGTCCAGTTTTTATACAGTTTTTCCTAGCCTGGAGCAGAGGTCTTTCTTTTTGTTGTTGCACATATTCATGTAGTCTTTCTCTGCATTGGGCTGGACAAAACCATGTCTGGGAAATGATGAATTTGGTGAATGCAGATCTCGGTTTATGGGAAGCCGGCATTCAGATGTAGCTTTCCTGATGGCTCTGGTTATCTTAATCATCAATAATTGATGGGTGCTCATTGCTTGGGTGTTTCCTGGACAGTTTCTGAAAGGGCTATCTTTGAACAAGTAATTATTTGGCTTTTGACTGGGAATTGCCACCAGTTGAGAATAATTTCAGAAACCCACAATGGTGGGGACTAATAGAGGTAACTCCTTGCTTTTTGTGTGGGCGGACGATTTTTCACTGTGGATCAGGGTGACAACCAAGTTGGGTCCTTCTCCTCTGTAGAGGGTGCAACAAGAGATGGTATTGTATATCTAATAAAAGGAGACCTATGTGCCCCAGGTGTGCCCTGGAACTCCTGAGATCCTATAATTCGGAAATAGCACATGATCAGTTCAAGATAGTGAGTCCAGTCTGTGGGTAAGGTTTAAAGCCGGAGAATTTGGATATTTTCGAAAAAGACTGGGAATGGTTCCAGCTTGGTAAAATGAATTATAAGGCTCCCCTTGCAGTTAAACTTTCAGTATTTGAGATACAAGTGTGTATTTATGGAATTTCTGCCTGGTCAAATAGGAGAAGGAAGCATTGAGCTATTGGAGAAGGGGGATTTCAAATAACTTAGAGGAGTGAGCAGAAAGAATCAGGACTGCATGTGCTCAGTATTTTTGGAGGGGTTGTCGTTGGGTTGGTCAGCAGGGTGTGGTCAATGGGATTTGTCATTGGGTGGTAGTGGGTGTGGTCAGTGGGGTGTTGGCACTGGTTTCTAGGATATGGGTGTGGTCAGTGAGTGTGTGTAGTGGTTATGGTCAGTGGGTGTGATCATTGGAGGTATGGTCATTTGGGTGGTGAGTGGGATGTGGTCAGTGGGTAAGGTCAGCGGGTGTGATCAGTCAGCAGGTGATCAGTGCATCACCTGTTCCTATTTCTGTTCCATCATTCCTGCTCTGGTGAGGATGGATCCTCAGCCACTAGGAGGATGCTGATGAATTTTACTACTCCAGAGGCCTCTTCTTTCTTGAGCTCTTCAGTTCCGGAATTCAGTGACAAAGGCTCATAAACATTTGTTAAAAACACCCATAAGAAAAGCTCCTGGGGAAAACTTAAGTTTTCAAATCTTTGGTGGTTAATTGGATAGATTTCAAAAGTGTATTCCAAATGAATATACTATATTGAAAACAATGCTGAGAGAAGTAATTTCTCCTGGTTCTTTTCCTGTTTATAGATGGCTATCAGAACTGTCCAACTGATATTGACCCCCAGCACCTTCTAATGCAGTCTGAATAGATATGAAAATCAAGACCCTTCATGATGGTCAATCAATCACACTTTGTCCCCATCCTCATCCCCTCCTCACCATTTCCCTCATCCAACCCCTCAGACTCCTGTGGACCAGGAACAGTGCAACCAGCGGGACCAAGGCAGTGATTCCTCCCCTGTGCTCAGCAGTGTCTGGACAGCACCTCAAGTGCTGTGTCCACTTCTGGGCCCCCAATTTAGGAAGGACATGGAGGAGCTGGAGAGTGTCCAGAGAAAGGCTACAAGGCTGGTGAGGGATCTGGAACACAAGTCCTGTGAGGAGTAGCTGAGGGAGTTGGGGATGTTTATCCTGGAGGAGACTCAGAGGAGATCTCATCATCCTCTACACCTCCCTGACAGGAGGGTGCAGCCAGGTGGAGTTGGGCTCTTTCCCCAGGGAACAGTGACAGGACAGGAGGACACAGATTTAAGCTGCCCCAAAGAAGGTTTAGGCTGGACATTAATAAATATTCTCCACAAAAAGGTGATTGGGCATTTGAATGGGCTTCCCAGGGAGGTGGATGAGTCACTGTCCCAGGAAGAGTTTCAGCATAGACTGGATGTGGCACTGAGTGCCATGGTCTGGGTGACAGGGTGGTGTTAGTTAGTTAGTTGATTAGTTAGTTAGAAGTTTAAGATGTATCATTACAAGTTTGTGAAGTGTTATATGATTGGTTGAAAAATGCACATGGCAGCAAAGCTGTGGGAAGCAACGCAATTTATGATTGGTGATAAAAACGTTAGCAAAGTTCATAGAAATATGTGATTGGCTAAAAAACTAACGTAAGGCATTGTAACTAAGAATGAAATGGCTTCCGATATTATGGCATTCGGTGTAACACCTTTAATGCCTCACCATTCTATGAGACTGGTGCAATAAAGCAATAAACTGTCCTTTACAATGTCTCTGAGTTGTTAATCTTTTGTTATAATGATGTTCTGACAGGCAGATTTTGCATATCAAGTCTGCCAATTGAAATCAATACGGATTCAAAGATACCAGGTCTACCCAAAAGAAATCAATAGGGATTTAGAGACATCAGGTCTACCCTGTTTAAGTCTTGGTGGATTTAGGGACACTCAGCCATTGAATTCAACAGGACTTTTGTGGAACTTTGGTGCTAAAATGAGGCAATTTGGGTAAAATGTGGGGGAAATGTTGGGCTCAATTCCAGGAATTTCCCTTCCAGGATCATGATGCTGATTCTCTGGAAGTCCTGGATGAATTCCTGGAAGCTAATTCCAAATCCCTGATCCCACACCTGTGACCTGTGTTGGTGCTGTACTCCAGGTAAGCCCAGAAATCTCCATTTTCAGTCCAAATTCTGGGAATTCTGAGGCCAAAATCGAGGTTTTTAGCAACAAAATTTTTGGGGCACTGGGTTTAGCCGTTGAAGTCAATGCGAATTTAGGGACACCAGGTCCACCCAGTCAAAGCAATGAGGATTTTTGGGACACCAGTTCTGGGGGGCCCTAGGGGTTTTGGGTGACCCAGTGATCCAAGAGGTACCCAGGTGTATCCAGGTGATTTTTAGGGATGTCCAGGTGATGTTTGGAGCACCCAAGTGTCGCGACTCTCCTGGATGGGCTGGGAAAAGATAATGGTCACTGTTGCATCCTTTCAGTCAACGTGGACACAGATGACCCTCCGTGGTGGGGGGGCTGTTGGGGGGCACTTGAATATTCAGGGTTACCCCAAAACTCCAGGTGAGGGCCCCAGAGGTGGGAGGGAGCCCTGAGTTACCTCAGGAGATGATGCAGCTGTGTACACCCAGGTGCTTTGGTCTGTGTGGTCGGTGCAGGTGGCATTCTGCACCGGCTCCAGCTCAGAGGTGGGCAAAGAGGGCACCCCAAAATCTCAGGGGAGCAGCGGAGTCACCCAAATTGATGCATAGAAAAACTTTATAACCCACAAAGTAAGTTATAGGTATGTATTTTATTCAGCACTGAGGTGCATGGGGGATAGCTCCTCCAAAAACATGCACACCTTTGGTGACCTGCACCTCTCTTTTTATTCTCTACAAACTAGGATTGCACAATATGCCTAATACATATTCATTTCCTAATCCACCCTGTCCCTGCTTCGTATTAAAATCAACTCCATGGCAATTTGTGACTGCACACTGCTCCTAATTGGTTGTTCTGGTGGCTGTCTGGGATGAAGTAAGCAGTCTTCCTCTCAGTTTGAACTTTTAAACTCAGCTTCTTTGCATATTAGTCTTAGGTTTCTTTCCAGACCTTGATCCCAGTTTTTGCTGACTCAGGGATCTAAGGAATTCCCCTTGTCAGGAAGGGGCCTCTCTCTTCCATCCTGTTTGCACATTCTTGGCCCTGTAGCTTATCTTGAAGCCTTGCTCTGTCCTGTTCTTGCAAAGACAGTGAATGTTAAACACTCAGAGAATCTTGCCAGTCCCCTTCTAGTTAAAGCATCCTCCTGTATTTTTACCCTTAACTCATTAATTTTAATTTTAATTCCCTCTGTTTCAGTTTCACAATGGCTCCTTGGTTCTATGAACCCCAGAGCTTCATCCTTGACCCCTGGTTCCATAGGGGTCTGGAGTCACAATGGTCCCCCTGAATCCATGAGGTACAAGAATGTCACAATGGTCTCTGGTTCCATGAGGCTCCATGGTGTCTCCATGGTGTCCTTGGATCTGCTACTGTCCTTGTCACAAGTGACCCACGGTTCCATGAGGTTCTGCAGTGTCACCATGGTCGCTGTCAGAGGCTGGATGAGATCAATGTCCCAGACACCTCGGGATGAGCTGTCAGTCCATCACACAGTGGGCTGGTGCTAACCCAGGCAATGATTTCCCGAGCAATCACAATACCCACTTGGGGGAGGCCCATGAAAGCCCAAGGGCTTAAAAAATCACAGAGCACCTTCTCAATCCAAGTCCCTGCCTGCTCCTGTGGTCTGTGTCACACCAAAGGTAATGCTTCACACTCATCCCTGGAGCCCCAGCCCAGCTCCTGGGTGACCAAATGACCAAAAGTCCTACCTGGGGGAAGGACCCAGGAAGACCAAGGAGAATTTAAGGAAGAACACTAGGCAAGCGCACATCTTGACCCTACCTCCTCTTTGAACTTCTGTCTGAACAGTACTGGAATCCAAGAGTGTGCATCTCTGTATCTTTTTTGCCTTTCTCTTTGTGTCTTCTATTTCTTCTGTTTCTGTCCTCTTCCAAATTTTGACTAATTTGAGGAAAGGGGAAATACTAGACAGCGCCATCGACTGCTGAGATCCTGCCTGCTTCCCCCTCCCCCCAGAGTGGCCAGACCGGCCCATGGCATAGATGGAATGCTGCCCCTGAAAAGTTTTTCCAAAAACCCCTGGGCCAAGGGGGAGGGGAAGCCATCAGCCTGTGAGTGCTGCCTCCTAAGTTGATATGGTCCTCAAAAATAGTTATGGGAAAACTGCAAGTCGAGGAAGGGATTTTTACACTGGGATCATGTTGCCTGACAGAGAGACACGAAACAACTAGGTTGTTTAGTGCGGTGCTTTATTGAGGGCCCTGGGGTCTGAGGACTAGCGTCCAAAGTCAGAGCCCGCCAGATTACAATTTCTCAGAGCTTAAATACACTTCTTGGAGAATTTCTTTATCCTTTGATTTTCTTACTTCACTACCCCTACATGATTTTCTCAAGGTTCTCCTAATCTGTCTACATTCCTCTAAGTAATAAATTGTTACACTCGGCTAGACAAGTCACATACATCATGTAAATAAACAATGCACTATTCAAGAGAGTAACATTTCTACTGTTTCAGCAAGTTCTACTTCAGTACACACATAAATTTACTTAACTGAATACCCCTCACTCTTGCCAACTCAGGGCCTAAGCTACTTGATCAGTCCTTAGCATAAATACTACTAATTTTATATTTCTATTTTACTGAAACATACTGCAACAACTTGAGTGCTCTGTGTCTAGTTCTGGGCCCACCAATTTAGGAAGGACATGGAGGGGCTGAAATGTCCAGAGAAGGGCAAAAAGGCTGTTGAAGTGTCTGGAATGCAAGGACAGTGAGGACTGACTGAGGGAGCTGAGGTTGTTTATCCTGGAGAAAAAGAGGCTTAGGGGAGACCATATCACACCCTGACAGGAGGGTGCAGCCGAGTTGGTGTTGGGCTCTTTTTCCAGGGAACAGTCACAGAACAAGAGGACAAAGCCTTAAGCTGCTCCAGGAGAGGTTTAGGCTGGACATTGGGAAATATTCTTCACAAAAAGGGTGATTGGGCATTGGAATGGGCTGCCCAGGGAGGTGGGTGACTCATCGTCCCTGGAAGTGTTTCAGCACAGACAGGATGTGGCACTGAGTGACATGATCTGGGTGACAAGGTGGTGTTGGGTCACAGGTTGGATGTGATGCTTTCCAAGTCTTTTCCAGCCTGGGTAATTCTGTGATGATTGTGACACTTCAGGGCCCTGGGGAAGCAAGGGGCCATTGTGACACTGCATATCCTTGTGGAACAAAGAGGACCAGAGTGACACTGTGTATGACACGGCACCACAGAGCCAAGGGGTCATTGTGACACTGTGGGGCTACATGGAAGCAAGGAGCCCATTGTGACACCCTGGGTCCTTGTGGAACCACAGAGGCCACTGTGACACTGCAGGGCCTTGTGGAACAAAGGGGCCATTGTGCCACTGCAGAATTAAGGAGAACCTTATGAGAGTCTGGGCCCAGTGGAATCAAGGGACCATTGTTCCACTGCAAGGACTCTTGGAATTAAGGGAACAACTGTGACACCGTGGTGCCCCATGGAACCAAGGGTCCCTCGTGACACTGCAGGATCTTGTATAACCAGGTCTCCATTGTGACACTGCAGCACCAAGGAATTCATGGTGGCACTCGGAGGCCTCATGGAACCAAGAGGCCAGTGCCGCTCATCAGGGACTCATAGAATGAAGGAAACATGTTTGACACCATGGTGACTAAGAGGCTGTGGGACCACGGAGAGCATTGCTGGACTACGAGACCTCATGGAACCAAGGATTCACTGTGCTGACACTGTGGAACCCAAGGATCTGAGGGACTTTGTGATGCCAAGGCTCCCAAGGAACCAAAGGGGTATTGTGACACTGGGAGGCCTCTTGGAATCATGAAGACCATTGTAACACTCTAGGGCCTCATGCTACCCAGGTGACACCAAGTTAGCTGGGATTCAAACCTCCCTTGAGACTTAGACAGGCTGGATCCAGGGCCCAAATCCAACAAGATGAGGTTTAACAGGACCAAGAGGTGGGTCTATCCTGAAACACCTCCAGGTACAGTGACTCACCCACCTCTCTGGGCAGTCCAATGCAATGCCCAATTGCCCTCTTAGTAAAGAATATTTCCTAATGTCCAGCCTAAACCTCCCCTGGTGCAGCCTAATGCTGTGTCCTCCTGTCCTGTTTCTATTCCTTGTGAAAAGAGCCTGAGTCCCATCTGGCTGCACTCTCTGGTGAGGGAGTTATAGAGAGTGATGAGGCGTCCCCTGAGCCTCCTCTTCTCCAGGATAAACAACCCCAGCTCTCTCAGCCACTCCTCACAGGACTTGTGTTCCAGAACTCTCACCAGCCTTGTTGCCCTTCTCTGGACACGCTCCAGCCCCTCCAGGTTCTTCCTAAATTGGTAGACAAGAACTGGACACAGCACTCAAGGTTCTGCCCAACCAGTGCTGAGCACAGGGGAAGGATCACTGCCCTACTCCTGGTGGCAACTCTGTCCCTGATCCATAAAAGTTCTAGGGGTGGGATGAGGAAAATGGTGGCAAGGGTGTGGGGACAAAATCTGATCAATTGTCATGTCAGCCATGAAGGGTCTTGATTTTCATATCAGTTCAGACTGCATTAGAAAATGCTGGGGGTCACTATCAATTGGACATGGCTGATATCAATCTATAAACAGGAAAAGACAACAGGACAAAACTGTTCTCTCTGTATCGTTTTCAATATAGTTTATTTACTTGGAATACACTTCTGAAATCTTTCTCATTAACCACAGAAGAATTGAGAACTGAAATAATCCCAGGGGCTTTTTTTTTTTCTGGTGTTTTCAACAAATGTTTATGAATCTTTGTCACTGAATTCCTGAACTGAGGAGCTGAAGAAAGAGGAGGCCTCTGGAAAAGTAAAATTCATCAACAGCCTCCAAGTGGCAGAGGATCCATCCTCATCAGAGCAGGAATGAGCAGAAATTGGCACAGCTTTGTGGCTGCCCCAGCTCTGGGATGGGCTCTGGGTCTGGAGCAGGAGCAGCTCTGCAGAGCACCAAGGCTGGGGCTGTTGTGCTGGCCTGGGCAGATGGGATGGCAGCAGGGGCTGCAGAGCTCTCAGGAGCTCAGGGAGAGGGGAGCAGGGCACACAGGGAGCCTCCTTTTGCCTTAGCCAAGCACCTTCTCATTCATCACCCCAAAGGGACACACCCACTGACCACTCACACTGACCATACTCAGTGTACCCACTGACCACCCCCACTGACCGCAACTAACTGACCATATCCTACTGACCACCACCCTCTGACCACATCCACTGCAAAGACACCAATGCCCACACCCCACAGACCACACCCACTGACCACCCAACTGACCACACTGCCACTGACCAATACCACTGACTACCTCCTACTGACCACTCCCACTGACCATCCCATATGGCAACACCCACTGATAAGACCTCACTGAGCTCCCATACTGACCACAACCACTGACCACACCCAGTAAACACACTCACAGACCACCTCTGCATACCATGCCTCAATGACCATAGCCCACTGACCATACCCACTGACCACAACCAGTGACCACACCCATTGCCCACAGCCCGTGACCCCACCTATTGACCACAACAACTGACTGCACCCACTGACCACACCCTTTGCCAAGACACCAATGCCCACACCCACTGACCACATCCCACCGAGTTCTCTCACTGATCACATCCACTGACCACCCTCACTGACTGCACCCACTGACCACACCCACTGACTATAGGCACTGGCCACACGCTACTCACTGCCCTAATGACCATACCTCCACTGAGCACATCTCACTGAACACACCAATGGACCACACCCCAATGACCCCCAAACTGACCACACCCCAAATGAACATAACTACTGAGCACACCCATATCCAAGAAACCAATGCCCACACCCCACTGACCACACCTACTGACCACACTCCACTGACAAACTGACCATACCTTCACTGACCACACCAACAGCCACATCCCCTGACCACCCAACTGACCACCCCCATCCAACTACTGAATTGACCACGTTCACTGACCCCAACCACTGACCATACCCACTGACCACTCTCCAATGGCAACCTATCTGACCAAATCCTCTGGCTAGAAATGCTTACCACACTCCTTTTGACCACCTGCACTTGCCACCCCCAGTGACAACCCAACTGACCACACTACCACAGACCACAGCCACTGACCACATCCCACTTCCAACACTTCCAGCACTGACCACCCCAAATGGCCACAGCCACTGACTAGGACACACTGACCACACCCACTGACCACACTCAAAAACCATCTCCGCTAACCACACCCCAATAACCGCACCCACTGAGTACACCCACTGCCTACACACCACTGTCCACACCCTTTCCCCAAAACCAGTGACCACATCCCACTGACCACACCCACTGAATGCACCCACCCTTCACCCTAAAAACCACAACCAATGACCACACCCCTCTGACCATACCCACTATGAAAACACCAATGCCTACACCCCACTGACCACATCCACCGAGTAGCAACTGACCACACTGCCACTGACCATTCTGCCACTGACAACAAACACTGACCACCTCCTACTGATCAAACCCACTGACCGTGCCACTGACCACCCCCACTGATCACAACTACTGACCACACCCGGTGAACACACCCCTCTGACCACACCCACTATGAAGACACCAATGCCTACACCCCACTGATCCCATCCTCCGAATAGCAACTGACCACACTGCCACTGACCATTCTGCCACTGACAACAAAAACTGACCACCTCCTACTGATCAAACCCACTGACCATGCCACTGACCACACCACTGACCACCCCCACTGATCACAGCTACTGACCACACCCAGTGAACACACCCATTGCCAAGACACCAATGCCCACAGCCCACTGACCACACCCATTGGCCAACCCCAATGAATTCTCCCAGTGACCACACCCACAGTCCACTCCTACTGACCAAAATCCACTGGCCACCCAACTAACCACACCATGACTGACCACACCCATTGATCACATCCACTGACAACCCCAATTGCCATGCCCACTAACTGTACGCACTGGCCACACAACACTGACCACCCCCAGTAACCACAAAAACTGGCCACATCCACTGACCACACCAACTGACCATATCCACTGACCACCTCAATGCCCACACCCCACTGCCTACTCCTGCTGATGGCACCCACTGACCAAACACAATGACCACCCCACTGACCCAACCATATGGTCCTGAGAAATGACCACACCCACTGACCACAACCACTGACTACCCTGCAGGCTACTCTTAATGACCACACCCTTTGACCACACCCCACTGGTCACTGCCACTGACTGCACCCATTGACCACTACCCATGGCCACACCAATTGACTACCCAACTGACCACACCCAGCTACCAAGCCCCAGCGACCTCCCAACTGACCACATCCACTGACCATAGCTACTGATCACATCCCACTGCCCACACACAATGACAACACCCACTGGTCACACCCACTGGTCACACCCACTGACCACACCCACTGAGAACCCAACTGACCTCACCACCACTGACCACAAACACTGGCCATAAACCACTGACCACACAGACTGGCTTCACCCATTGCCAAAATGCTCACACCCCACTAACCACCCACTGAATACATTCCACTTACCACCCAACTGACCATACCTCCACTGAGCACACCCACTGAACACGTCCACTCAGCCCATCCACTGACCACACCCGGATGACCACCCAACTGACCACACCCCCACTGACCACAACCACTGACCACACCCACTGGCCACACCTCACCAGCCACTTACACTGACCACACCTATTGGCCATACTCGCTTCCCATTCCAATGAGCACAACCACTGACCACACTTCACTCCCCTCCTTAATGACCACACTTACTGGCAACACCCACCAACCACACCTCACTGACCACTGCAATGACCATGGTCCACTGACCTCACTCACTGACCAAACCCACGGACAACACACCAGTGACCAAACCACTGACCACATCCCCACTGACCACCCCTATTGACCACATCCCACTGACCACCTAACTGAACATTCCAACTGACCACACCTATTACATCAATTCAGGTTGTGGTGGGAGACAGAGATCACACAAACCCTCAGTGATCCATATGACAAAATCTTTCTTTATTGTATGGGACTCTTCTTAATCGAGGGTTTGAATGCCCCAGATAAACACATGTGATTGGTTGGTGTCTTAATGAAACCATTTCCCTGGCCAATGATGCATCTGCCCTTAGGGTTCAATGCATCGGCTGGGATCCTTTCTATGTGTTCAAATCCATCCGATCATCTCTCACCCAAGGACCCTGTTACTTCTAGGCTGCTGTGATGGTTTGTAAAGATTCCCTGAAATTTTTCTTCAGCCGGGACCTGGGCAGCCTCCCATGGACCTGACAGGGACCAATTGGTGTCTGATTTTTAATATTGAAACACTGTTACACTAACGCAGGCCAGGGTTTTATGCACAGAATCATCAATAGGACTGGATTGCTGTGGAATGTCTCTCAAGCTGCTTTATTATTTTTTCTTTCCTCCCAAGCATCAGTGTCATTACAAGGTTGGAACAACAGGAAGATGCCAGCAGCTCATGCTTTCGGCAACAGCCAGAGAATAGTGATGTTACAATGTACTTTGAAAGTTTTTTGACCAATCACATAAAGCAAAAGCATGATGACAATAGTTTCATCCAACCACTATAAGTGCATGTACCTTTGGTTAAAATAATACTTGCTTATTTTGAATACAATACCTACTTGTAATCCTTAAAATACAATGCACAGAGCTCCATTATTAAGCTTAGACCTTCCTAATATCTTGCTAGATATACTTTTCTGCAGCTTGGAGAGTTATTCTAGCCAAGCGTTAATACACAGACCATTGCTCTATTTGTCCTTGCTTTCTACATGTCATATAACTTTTCTGCTGACATACCTTATGCTTTCCTCTTTGCTCTAATTGCAGTTCTGTTGTCTCTGAGGCTTGCTTTATTGCAGCTTTCCCACAACCTTCTGATTTTAAGGATTCCCACATTACACCAATGAGAATGGTTCTTTGTGAAACACACATGTAAAGGTGAAAAAACGCTGAGAAAGTTCTCTTTCGCTTCTGGCCTCAGTACAGGTAACACCAGCCCAGGCCCCTCCGTGCAGCCCACAGGCCTGGCCGGGCCTGGGCCAGGGCTGGGCTCTGACTCTGGGCCCCGTTTTCAGTAGGGTCCCCAATAGAAATGGGGAGGGGAGGTCCACACAGCTGCCAAGATCTTGGATTCCCCTTGGCACAGCCAGGGAGCCCATGGCTCAGCAGAACAGCGCGTTGACATTCAAATCCTGCCCTGCCCTGGTCCGCAGGGTCTTTTTCCCACCGGGAGAGCGGCTCCGGGCGGCCGGGCCCTCCTGGGCAGCGCAGCCTGGGGCAGACACAGCTGGGCCCGTCCTGGCAAGGGACTCGCCCTTCACTGCTGGGCAGGGGAAGGGAAACCCACCCGCCCACGGCTGGAATTGAATGCAGCAAACACCAGAAAACAGCCATGCAGCCAGAACAACCACCACCGCTCTCTGGCTGGGTCCTTGCGATCCCATCCCAGTCCCAGCTGGTCTGAAATGCTCCATCACAATTTCTCCAGCCACTGCCTGAGATATTAACTCTTTCATTGCCCAGAATGAGACTTGCAGACACTTTGTTCTCTGTCCTGAGTGAAAGAAAAGGACTAAGATGAAGATATGCACAGAAATAGTATGAAAACACCAAGGTCAGACAAAGGGAAGAGTCAGGCCCCAGATGAGGGAAAGAGGAGAGTCATGGACTGAAATTTCTTTTTTTTAAGGTATGGAGAAGAGACTCATTTCCCTATAGCACATAGAGATTACAGGTTTAATTGTAGGTATGAGCAGAGGCATTTGTTCTGAAATGAGCAAATGTGTAAAGAGTTGTGATCCCATAAGTTTGAATAAAGAGGAGAGATGAAGATTCCTGCTGCCCCCCAGCAAAGAGAAGAAGAAAGACCTCTGTTTACAAAGATGAAGATAGCTTTTGTTTGAACTGTTATAATGTGGAGGAACTGCAGCGAGGGAAATATGCAACCAATCAGTGTGATTGATAAAGCATAGTTTGATTTATTGAAGGCACCATCTACATTTATAATCCAAAATACAATGACTTAAGCATATTTAGTATAATTTCATTTGTTTCAGGAACATATGCCTCTCCTACTATTGGCTCTTGCAAGCATGAGATGACCACCCCTTCTACTTTTTCAGCTACGTCTGTATACGTGCTTTTTAGCAGCAAACCTACTGCATCTATCCTCTATATAGCAACAAACTAACCATCTCTTCCTTCTCTCACATCCTCTAGCTGCAGTAGTATCAATTTTATGAATAGGCTGCTATAGGCTGCCCTTGCTAATACCTGCAGTATAGCAGATAGATTCTTGCCCTGAATCCTCAGATGAGCCATTTTCATGGCCTGCTAATAAGGCCTTAGCTGAGCCATGTCCGTTACTTGCTTACCAAGCATCAACAATTCCAGTTTTTTCATTTTGTGCGATAAAACCTCGGTTCATAACTGATTCTGATATGCGTTTCACACTACGCTGCAAACATTGTAAAATGCAAAGAATAAACAAAACGGCTATCACCAAAATTATTGCCACTATAATAAATTGCTGAAGCAATGAAATTAACCATGACCCCAAATGTAAGGACTTCAACCAATCAGTCAATCATAACCCAGTGTTTTTCTGCAAATGATTGGTAAGCTCTTGCAGCCTGCACAGCTGTGCATAAATAGAGACAGAATGATCAGAAAGGTTCATACAGCACATCCCTTCAAAGTCCTCACATCCATGGCCCTGTGCTAAAAGTAAAAAATCTGTTGCTGCTCGGTTTTGTAAGGTAGCATGTCTAACAGAATCAACATCAGTTAATAGCTGGGAAAGACCTGTAGAGGTTGCATTGGTCTGTTTTGCTAGCCAGCAGCCAAGCTTATTAAGCTGGCCCAAAGCTCATGCACTAGCTATGCCTGCAGTAAAAAGAGATGCTGCAACAATTTGTCCTGTTGACCAAAATTGCACTTTATCCTGACAGTCAGGCTTAAAGGCATGAGCTAATCTTTTAGTGCGAAGGTGTTTCTGATGGGCCTGTAAGTTCATTGATGTATTGGGTGCAAGCAAAGTAAGCCTTCCTAATGTACATGGACCCCCTCTTAATCTGGATGGTATACCTGGCCAAGCTCTATCTCCACAAATTAAAAATATTCCTGGAGGTAAGGCAATAGGGGTATTTGCAGATACTGAAATGTTGGCAGAGGTATAATTACACCATTGTGAGGCATTCCAATATACTGGGAGGATTGCATTTACCAACACCATGTAATTAAGTCCTGGTTATTGTAAGGACTTACCAGAGTAATTAAAATTCACACAGGCATCTGCTCGAACTGACCTAAGTAATTCCAACTCGTGAGGTTCTAATGCTGCATGCCCCAAGTAAGGCACCCATTGATCCCAAGAATCAATTTTTTTTTTGGACCTGTAATGTTGCAGGTTGGAATGTCCCTGGGGCATGGCCAAGTGTCAAGAGGCATACCAACTTATCAGGTGGAAAAAGGATTGCCTGGTGATGCTAAGGACAGGAAGATGGCATCCTGCCCAGTTTTGTTTGCCAGGGTAACCCAGATATTAGTTTTGGATTGTGCTGGGGCCTGTACTGGTACCCATGCCTGTACTGGGAGGATACTAAGAATTATTACTCCCAAGATTAGATTGTTGGTGCCTCCTAATAGCAGCATCCCACTCCTCCTCTCTTATAGTACGGTGTTGTGAAATGGCTATATGTCGAGAACAAATGACCCTGAGTGCTACTGTAGCAAGGTAGCACTTAATCTGTTTGATAGCGTCCAGAAGTTACCAATGTACTAACAGTCGATATCTGTTTTCACGATTATCTAAAACAAGTTCAGCAGCTCCTAGTGAGCGATCCTCAGTTTCATCCTGAGAGTCTCGCTGCCAGCTACCTCCATGGAGGTCCCACCTACACTACCTGCATACAGGTTGCCACAACTGTGATTGATGTACCCAAAGATTTTGTTTACACCCTGCACAACAGATTAACACCCAAGCACCACTCCCACACCCCTTAACACAGCTTAAACACCGCCTTCGCCCAAGTCCAATATGGTCGCAAACACTTGAGGGATCCTGAAGAGCCAATGTCTCTAAATCAAGAAGGATTGTCCACTCAATCCTCTTCCAAGAAGGCTCTGGAGTTGGAGCACCAGCGGCTATACTGCTAGATAGTCCCTCAGGCATTCTCTCTCTTGATGTGTCGGGAGTGGAGCTGTTTTCAGTCGTGGTTTGCGTGGCGTTATATCAATCAGTTGCTGTAGTTGTTTTTGTACTAAAAGATGGGCTTGCTCAAGACTTTCCCTTTTTAGCAGCCACTGCTCTATCGGGAAAGTCCAAGTAATGGCCACCATAAAAAGGGCCATTGTCCATGCGTAGCACCAGTCCCATTTGAGCAAGCACATCTCGCCCGATTAATGCCTGCACTCCAGTAGGGAGGTCCGTTACTGTCACTACAGTTGATACCGTATTTTGTGCAATAGTAATGGATACTGGTTCACAACTTTTCTGGACCCGTCCTGCTCCACCGACCCCATCAACTGCCTCTAAGCAGTTTTGTAGAGGCTAGGTAGATGGCCAGTGATGCCGGGCAATAATTGTAATGTCCGCACCAGTGTCCAATAAGGCTTGAAGCTGTTTTTCTTGAGGGCCATACCATAAGATAACTTCCACTACTGGATGTTGTTCCATTGTGAGGGTCAGTAGTACCAAGCCTCCTGTAGATCCAAATCCACCAGCTCCTCGCACAGGGCCTTGTGCCTCCTTTACCAGTTGTTGCTGTGGGACCAGCTGAGCTATATGGCTTCCTGGAGGAATACTGATAGGAGGAAAACGTGTATGAGCCATGACCATAATTTCTCCTGTATAGTCCGCATCGATAACTCCAGGTTCCACAGTCAAATCCTGTAAGGTGGTTGAGGATCTGCCTAACAACAAAGCTCCATAAGATTGTCCATTTAACATCAAAGGTCCACACACTCCAGTAGGGATTTTTACCAGCTTTGTATCCTTTAAAACAATGTTTATTGTGTCTGCCAAGTCCAAGCCAAGGCTGCCTCTTGTGGCTGGCCGGAGTTCGCTGGCTGGGAGCAGGGAGGGGCAGCCTGGAATACTTGGGAGGTTTGGGCCACAGTTGGTGTCCTGGCACAGCGTCCCTTTGCTCTCACCCATTCGTTTTTTTGTCCTCCATCTGAAGGCTTCAGTGGAATGAGAGTCCAGCTGACAGTTACGACACCACACATTTGTAATCCAACACTCTCGGTGTATATGGCCGGACTGACCACATCTAAAGAATTGCTGGTTGAACAAGGCTTGCCGACACTCTGGGAGTCAGGAGGTTTTAGCGGTGCCAGTGCAGCAACAAAGGCTTAATTCTGAGACTCCAGCACAGTAGCAAAGGCTTGACTCTGAGACTGCCCCTCTTTTAAGGTTGATGTCAAACTATTTACTGCCTCAACTAACATAGCCTGAGTTCCCTGAGGGAATTTTACTCATACGTTCGAAAAGCTCTACTACTTCCCAATTGCCTGGTAAAGTAGCTGTCACTGGTTTTACCTGGGGATTGCTATTCTGAGTAATGCACTCCTTAAGTTGAGCTTCTTGCATAAACAGAGGTACCTCTAATCTTTCTATTGCTGCAGTAAGTTTGTCAATAAAACTAGAAAAGATTTCTGTGGATCTTGTCTAATATTCATATAAGATGGTAATTCCCCTTGTTCTGGTCTAACCTTATTATATGCAGCCTGAGCTAACCTCATTGCCTCTTTTACTACATCTGACCCCAATACAGAGCTTGACTCTCAGATGTGGCAAATCGACCAATCCCTATAAACTGTTCCAATGTGATCCTGTGAAGCGGATCATCCTGTGCTCTCTGAATAAGTGCAGGATCTTGACAAAGACTCTGGAAATGAACCTGCCACAGCATAAATTGTGAGTTTGTTATAATCAGTTAGAAAATATTTTTTACATCTTCTTGCAAGAGTAACCCTGATCCCCAAATATAATTAAGCACTTGCTTTGTTGGTTCCCCATGAATGTCAGCTTCATTAACTGTGCTATGAAGCTGCATTAACAATTTCCAATTTAAAGGAGTTATTGATGCTTCCATTCTATTTTCCCCAGAAAGGGTAAATGCAACTGGAAATGCTTGCCGAGTTACACTCGGCTCCTGTAATTTTGCCACATAATTCCTTTCTCCAGTCGCTATTGCTTCCTTCATGATTTTGCCCCATTCCACTCTACCCTTGATTTTACCTCTGCCTTTTATCATAGGAATGTGCCGTTGTTTTTTCTAACTCAGCTGTCTCCTTTGAAGGCAGCTCCTCCTGCTGTGATAGCAGCAGGGGGCATAGGGCACTGCTTCAGAGACAGATTTAGGAGGCAATAAAACTTGCTGTGTAGTCGGTGCTTGAGGAAGATTGTCTCCTCCAAAAATATACATCCCTGGCTGTGCAGCAGGAGGTTTATTTTGTCCTGTGGTGGACATCATAGTGGGCGGTTTGCCATCCAAGTGCATAGAGGCAACAGCAGCAATATTTTTCTCTGCCTTATATGCCTCTAAACAATTATGATCCAGTAGGTCTGAGACAACTTTTTTGCTACCTTATCCTTATCTATGACTGGTCTATACAAGCAATCTCCTAGATTTTGTCACTCCTCAATTTTGAAAAAGTCATCTGGGTTGGTAAAAAAGCCCTGTTCTTTAGCATAGTCTAACAGCTTGGGCAAATATATTTAAGATCAAGTTCTACCTTTTGCTTTTCTAAAAAGCATTTAAATAAATCATATGCCGCTGGCTTATCCATATCCCTCCCTTTTTACAAAAGAAGGAAAGGGGCAGTCCAGCAATCTAAGCCGATTGCCTGCTAACGTGTGCGCATGGCAGCCTTTGATCGGCGGTGTAACCGGGACAGCGAGCTTCCTTTATCGGGAGCGGCTCAGGCACGGGATCCATTTGTATGCCAGCATACAGAGATCCTTGCCCTCCAAGCGCTGCTACTTGGTGCCTGCCAGCTCGCTTACCTCCGGCGGTGGGTCAGTGCAGAGTGGCAGAGCTTCAAGGTCCCTGTTCTGGATGCCACTTGTGGAGAAGCTTTGGCGAGGGAAATATGCAACCAATCAGTGTGATTGATAAAGCATAGTTCAATTTATTGAAGACACCATCTACATTTATAATTCAAAATATAATGGCTTAAGCATATTTGGCATAATTTCATTGGTTTTAGGTACATACACCTCTCCTACTATTGGCTCTTGCAAGTGTGAGAAGACCACCCCTTCTACTTTTTCAGCTAAGTCTGTATACGTGCTTTTTAGCAGCAAACCTACTGCACCTATCCTCTATATAGCAACAAACTATCCATCTCTTCCTTCTCTCATATATTCTAGCTGCAGTAGTATCAATCTTATGAATAGGCTGCTATAGCCTGACCTTTTTAATACGTGCAGTTTAGCAGCTAGATTGTTGCACTGAACCCTCAGACAAGCCATTTTCATGGCCTGCTAATAAGGCCTCAGCTGAGCCATGTCCATTTGTTGCTAACCAAGCATCAACACTTTATTAAATACTTCTCATTATTTCTTTCAGCCAACTCTGACCCTTTCCTTATGTGGAGCTCCACACAGCACTGACTTCTTCTCTCCTCTCTTTAAGTTTCCTTCTGCAAGACAGGTTGACCTCAACCTGTCCCCTATGCTGACACCTAACCCTGTGTGTCCCTCATACAGCATCTTACCTTGTCTGTCCCTTACACAACAACATGCCCCTTCCTCCTCACAGCACAGCCTGCAGACTCCATCCCAAACTGCAGCCATCTCTAGGTCTCAAGCTCTAACTGCATCAGTAACTTACCCTTAACTAGTTAGCCCACACTTTTAGAATACCCATCCTCATTGGGCAGGCAAGGCTGTTTTCATTTCCCAGCAATCAGTACAGCTGTAATTCATTGGGAAATATTGCCTTCTGTACTATCCCTACAAACTATCCTCCCACATTGGACACATCAGACACTGCTTTGCCATGGCACAGAGCTGAGGAGAAATTGTGATGTTTATGGAATTATATCATTGTTACTTTTTTTTTTTTTGTTTGCCATGAAGAGAAACCTATCTATGCTTCTGAGTCTCACCAGTTCCTGACCCCCAAAGAACACAAACCTGATGAGTTGTGGTTCCCACTGCAGGGGTGGCACTTGCACCTCCCTCCATCCCCAGAGCAAAGCTCCCCTGTCCCAGAAAGGGCCTGGCACTGCAGGGATGAAGGAAACAGGACAGGCTGTGGGGATCAGGGGCAGGGCACAGTCAGGAATTTGGGGTGGCTGTGAGCCCAGGGCAGGAGCCAGCCCTTGGCCTTGGGGAACCTCATCCCATTGTCCTGGGCCCATGGCTCCAGCCTGTGCAGATCCCTCTGCAGAGCTTCCTGCCCTGCAGCACAGCCACGCTCCCAGCCAGCCTGGGCTCACCAGGCATCTGACTGAGGGTGCCCTCGATGGCCTCATCCAGATCAGCAAGAAAGAGATTGAACTGCCCTGGCCCCAATCCTGAACCCTGGGGACACCCCTGGATGTGGCTCCATTGCCCAGCACTCCTTGGGCCTGGCATCCAGCCAGATTTCTACCCAGGTAACAGATGCAGTAGAGCGTGTTGGATCAAGGTATTGTGAGCCCAGAATATTGGCATTAGTGCAGCTGTAGCTGTGCACAAGAGAGCTCTTCAGCCACTTTCTCTCTTTTCCTTCCTCTGGGCATTGGAGGCAGCTCGTGACTTCAGTGTGGGGCTCATGTGCAAAGAGCAAATCTGGGCAGAATCGGGGCTGGGAGGGTTTGGGGCATCCTGGGATCTGTGCTGGGCACAGGATGTGTTTTCCATTGCTCTGAGACTGTCTGCTGTGGAAAGGGGATGTAATATTCAGTAGAGGAATGATTTTTGTTTTTATGGAGCTGTGCCTTCCCTTGGTTTGTTTGCTCACAATAAATGAACATTCTTCTGTGTCTTGAGCAGTTCCTTCTCCAAGGAAAGCAGGTGGGATTTGCTGCCATTGAGCTGAAAGCTGCAGGCACAGACTGGAGTGGAGAAAGCTCAGATTGGCACAAGGCTGCTCTGAGTATCAGGGGTTGGATAAGGGAAATGGTGAGGTGGGGGTAAGGACAAAGTGTGATTGATGGTCAGCCATAAAGCGTCTTGATTTTCATATCTATTCAGACTGCATTAGGAGGTGCTGGGGATCAATGTCAACTGGAGATTGCTGATATCAGTGTATAAACAGGAAAGGAATAAATGTGGAAAAGAAAAGATCTTCTCTCATTTTGTTCTTAAATGAAATATGTTACAAATGGAATGAAATCTTAGACAAGTTTTGCCTTATGCTCAGGTTTCTGGCAGTAACTCTGTTTCAGGTAGCCTGCAGCCCAAATTGGTCTTTCGCACAAGTTCTTTACCATGGCTGATTAGGTCTATTCTAAAATGAATTATTTACTGAATGGATTCAATATAAACAGACAAGAATCTTTAAATTGACTACTTACTGTACAGGATAAACAAAAGAAGTGCAGGTAGATACAAACACAGTGCACATTAAACTTACCTTTATTACAGCTAGTGAAGAAACAGCAGAGATCAGGAGTCAATGCAAC
The DNA here is from genome assembly GCF_903797595.1 of Erithacus rubecula. Lineage (NCBI taxonomy): Eukaryota > Metazoa > Chordata > Aves > Passeriformes > Muscicapidae > Erithacus > Erithacus rubecula. The sequence goes on along the minus strand of NW_027636094.1, from coordinate 91,025 downwards.
TTAGCACCAAATTGATGAGGGAGTGCACATGGAGCCCTTTCACTCAGCTTCCAGAAAAGAAACCACGAAGATGAATCCAGAACTGGGAGAGAAGCCGTGCCCGTTTGCAGGGAGTATGCAGAAGACTTCTGCTTTGTGAAAATTTTGTGTGGCTTTTATTGTTTGTAAAGTGAAGTGTGTGTCACTCAGGAATTCAAGGCTTATCTCCCTTCAGCTGCTCTCAGAGCAAGATGTTTATGGTCAGCTGGGAATTCCACCTGCCTGGCACCAAAGAGAATTCAGGACAAGACTGATGTCCAGCCTGGGTTATCTCAGCAATTCCTGAAAGGGGAAGATGCCCTGAGTGATGGCCCAGCTGATGGACAGAAGAGATGAGCTCTGCTGGGCCACAGGGGAAGTCCTGCTGCAGGAACCTCATGGAACCAAGGGTGTGTTGTGACATTGTGATGCCTCATGGAACCAACGAGACCATGGTGACACCAATGAACCTCATGGAACCAAGGGTCCATTGTGACAGATCAAGGCCTCATGGAACCAAAAAGAGCATTGTGAGACCGTGGGGCCCCATGGACCCAAATCTCCACTGTGACAGCCCAGAACCTCATGGAACCAAGGAGCCTTTGTGACACTGCAAGGCCTCAGGGAACCAAGGAGTGCAAAGGTCTCAAACATTGCTTGCAGGGTTCTGCCTTGGGGATGAGGAATTTCCTTGGTGACACCTTGTGCCTGTATGCAGTGGGGAACCTTAAAAATTTTGGATTGCTTAAAAAAAAATTGAAACCCCCTCTTTGTCTGAGTGTTGTCAGTTCTCAGAAAGTCAGTGTAGAAAGGAAAAAGTAAAGAACCTTTGAAAACTGAAGCACCTAGAGGCATTGAGCTCTATTGAATGTTGTTACTGACAAAGTCTCTCAAGAGACTAATTAAAGAAGGTAACTGGAGGCCATGATTGCACAAAGCTCTCAGAGACTCCAAGGCAAAAGCAAAACCCAAAGCCCTTTGAAAAACCTGCAGTCCCTGGGAGCATGAAGGAGAACCCAGGGCAATTCCTGACCAAGGCTCCCCAGGGACTGGTCCCAGCAGATCCCTGAGGCCACTGGGATGTGGGGGGATGCTGAGGGCAGCACAAGGGGTGACAGTGCCCAGCCTTGCTGGGGCTGTGCCAGGAGGCCCCAGTGGCTCAGGACAAGGTGTCTCCTCAGAGCCCTTGGTGACACAGACCCTGCTGTGCCCCAGGGCACCAAGACTTGGCTTCTCTTTGTCCCCATCTGTCATCTCTGCCTCCAGTTCTCTGCTCTGATTGAGGCTTGGGGACACTTTCCCAGTTGTGTCCCTCACCGGGACCCATTAAAACTTTAAGGGACTTTGGAGTTTGATTCTCACTTGGAGTTCTTGAGAGGTTTCCTAACAAGCCATGGCTCTGCCTTGATTTCCCTCTGGTCTGGTGTAGTTCAGTAGGAATATTTCCTATAATAGTTATGGAAAAACACTTCAAAGTGTTTCTTAAAAATATCCATTCCTATTTGAAAGGGTGGATTTTATTACTGTTGTCTTTAAGCAGAGGTGATTGCAGCATTCTGTGATTGATCCAGAGTTTCTCCTCAGGAGGTCTGGCCTGCTCAGAGAAGCTGTGCCTTGAGGTCTGAGCCTGTGTGGACAACCTTGCTCCACATTCCCCAACCCCATCCTGTCTGTCCTGACTCACCTGGGACCTGCTGTGCTTGGAGAACTGCCTCCACTCAAGCAAACAGGGTTTTCTCCCCTTTGTTTTACTTTTGAAGCAATCTAAAACACCTTATTTTCCCCTGTGAAAACAGACACCCTCCTCAGGTGTGTGCCAGCCCAAGGTGCCACCAAGGAGGTTCAGGCGGGGGACGGGGCCTCAGGGGTGGTGCCTGGAGTCGGCGCCATTTTTCCTTTCTGCCTCTAACTCCCAGCATGCCTTGCAGCACCATAGAGCCCCATTGGAGCCAGGACTACAATACCCATCATGCCCCGTGCTCCACAGAACCCCGGTATCCCCCCTGTATGTCAAATAGATGTCCTCCAGAAACTCCAAGGATCCCTAAGTGTCCCCTCAGCGCCCATTTGGGAACCTCCCAAAAACGTCCCAGAATCCCCTGAATGCTCCCAAGCCTACAGATGCCCGTTACAGCCACTTCTGGGAATTCATCTCCTGCTATCCCCCGCGACCTCAGAGCACCTCATAGTACAGTTCTGTGCCTAAAACTCCTGCTTTGACCCGTGCCCTAAAGTGCCTGGTTAGAGCTGTCCAAGCTCCCTCCAAGTGCTCCCGAACTGTAAACATTCCACCCTGAGGACTTGAAGTTGCTGTTCAGAGGCGAAAGTGTCCCCCAAGTGCCCACCCAGAGCTCGTAAACACTCCACTAGAATCACTTCCGGGACTACAGCTCCCATCATGCTTTGTGGTGCCATAGAGTGTTATTCAAGCAATGACTTCATCTCCCATCATGCCCCATGCTTCGCTGAGAGATATTGCAGCTGCACCTGGAATAACCATGATGCTCTGCGGCCCCATTAAACTGTATTATACCTACTCCTACAACTCCCATCATCCCCTGCACCCCAGAGAACCCCCTTACAGACCCCCATGGGCCACTTCAAAGCCCAGACTTTCCCTCAGGATCCCTAAGTTCATTTTTAGTGCCAACTCAATGCCCCCAAGTGTCCTCCTGTCCCTCAAAATTCTTCCCCCAGACCCAAAACTGCCCCCAATGTGCCCCAAAAATGTCTCCCTGGACCCCGAAGTTCCCACCCTGAACCTGTCTGAAAAGAAAGATATAAAAAAGATCAAAAAATAGCTAAAACATTATGAATTATCCTAAAAAGGGAGAAATAAATAACCAATAGAGCTTAATTAATGAACAGAATTGTATTGCATCAAAGCAATGACCAATAATTTTTTTGGTTGCTAATAATATATTTTTATTACAAATATAAAAATTTGATCTAGAAATATAGAATAACAATATTACAAATAAGGAAAATTAATTTTAATTTTAAAATTAAATAACATTTTTCTTACAAACAGAAATGAATGAGGTTTTTTATATTTTGGGTTGTCAGCACCAGGTGGGAGACATCATAATATGGTGATGATGGGGGTGAGGAGCAGGTTGTCCAAACAGGGTCAGCCTGCAAAGGGGCTCATTCTTCAATGTGCCCAGATGTCCTAAGGTGACATTCTGCATTAAGGTCACTTGGGAAATGCTTCTATCACTTCGCCTCTGAACTGAAAAATTGAAAAACATTCCCTTGAGTAAAGTCATGATGCACTTTCAAATCTTCCTTCTTAGGAAAACTCCAAAATGTCTCCAAGCATCTGCATAAGCCCTTGGGACTTGAAGACAATTGAAGAAATGCAAAGAGCTCCTGGAATCTTTCTGTATTTTAATGATCCCCAAAATTGTTATGAATAGAGTCTTCAATTGTTCAGTTAATCAAACAACAAATATAAATTTAGCAGTAATTTATTAATAATAGCAGTAATTGTATATAAACAAATTCAATCAAAGTATATTTGTTTTGTATATTTAAGTAAATACAAAATTTGGCAGTGAGTATTTTAGTGTAATTGAGGTTTGGTTCCAATAAAGCATAAACAAAACCAACCAGGGGTACAGGGTCGGCCCTTCCTCTCAGACCATGCAAACTGTATCAAGCTAAAATCTCACTTATATAGTTTACTAATACATAATAATACAAAATGTTCTGGAAAGCTCCTCCTCATTTCTATTACTAAAATCTCCATCACTATGTTGTGTTGCTCCTGCTTCAACAATGGTCGAGGGTCTCTCCTCCTTTGGGGATATTGTTTCTGATTAAGGCTCTGGGTCTTCCTCAGTGTTCACTAGTTGACCTCTCAGACCAAGCAGGCGTACTGAGCTTAGAGTTATATAATTAAGCCGATGTTCCCATAACAAGCCAAGTGTCTAATGCTTGGAATCATTCCAAGTTTGGCTCAATTCAAGGTCAAAAGTTTTATTTCTAGATGCTGTTTTAGACCTATACCCTTACTATCTGTACTCCCACCAAACAACTGGAGAATGATACCGTCTGCTTTGATTAACCTTCCGTTATCCTTTATGCATTGGAACAATTAAGTACAATTTTTCCATTGCTACAAAGCAACAATTTTGCTAATATAATTACAATTTAATTAGCAGGAATAATATTTATAACAGGGCAGATTTGGGGCTGAGTCCAGGAGCCACAGGCACTGAGAGAAGCTTGAAGAAGCTGCTCAAGGAGTCAGAAGCAAAACTCCAAGTCCCTTTGGAGCATCAGTGGCCCCACTGAGGGCAGAGACTGCCAAAGGCTTCCCAGGGACTGGTGAGAGCAGATCCTTGAGGGCAGGATTGTAGGAGCCAAAGGCTGTGAGCAGGAACTGCAATGCTGAGCAAGGCCTGGGCTGGTTGGAGGCAGCAGAAAGGCCAATGGCTGAGCCCAGGCCTGGCCCAGCAGGGCCTGTCCTTCACGGGTGGCTCAGTGTTATTCCTGGGGCACTGGGATGGGAGGGGCAGCAAGGACTGCAAGCCTTGCCAGCCTGCTCAGGGAGGGCCAAGGCAGCAGCAAAGTGCAGCCCCTGCAAGGAAAGTTCCTCCTGTGGGGCTGCAGAGGCGCTGCCCAGCCCAGGGCACGAAGGCCTGGGTGCCTCTGGCCCTGCCAGCCCTGCCCAGCCCTTGGCCATCTCTCCTGCAGCCTGTGCCCCTGTGCGTGCTGCTCCTCTGCCCTGGCCAGCTGCACACACCCATCTCGCTGTCCCCCCAGCATTTCCCAGCCCAGCATTGCTGTGCCCTCCCTGGGCTCCCTGCACCCAGCGCTGCCGGCTCCTGGCACACAGAGCCATGGCATGGCCCAGCCTCAGCTGGGACACCTGGGCTACCAACATTCTGCCCTGGCAGGTACTTTGCTGCTTCCTCACATCCAGGCTGAACATTCCAGGCTGCACTTTGGGGAGGTTTCCTTTTCTTCCCACTCCAGAGGAAAGCTCTGTCTCCTGCTGTTTGCAAACAGAGAAGGGTTGGGGGGAGATGTGGTGGTCAGAGGCTTACTGGGGTGCAGTAACCATGAAATTATGGAGTTTTTAAATACCCTGTAAAGAAAGGAGAAGCATCAACAAAACTACACTGGACTTACAAAGGAAAGACTGGTATATTCAGGATGCAGATTTAAGAATAATTGAATCAAGCACTGATTTTTTACTGGAAAGAACCCTTAAGAACAAGGATTCCAAGAAGGATGGAGACACTTCAGGAAAGAAATCTTGAAGGAGCAGAAGCAGCTCACTCAAAAGTGAGCTAGTGAGGAAAACGACTGGACTGGCTAGGCATGAAGCTTTTTCCAGGAACTCAGGGACAAAAGAGGCTGCATCACCTTTGGACAGAAGGGCAGCCTACTCACAAAGTGTTTATTGATGTGGTTAGGTCATCCAGAAAAAAAAGAGGTGAAACCTCAATTAGGATATAGCCTGGCCGTGTCTGTAAAGGAAAAAACAACTTATTTTATAAACACATTAGCAGGAAAAGCAGGGACAAGGAAAACCTCCATTCCTTATTGGAGAAAGATATGGTTGCCAAAGATGAAGAAAAGTCTGAAGAACTTAACCCCTTCTTTGCCTCAGTTTTCAATTATAAGACATTTTGTCCTCAGAACAAGTGATCTTCTGACCTGGTAGATGGGGAAGGGGAGCAGAACAGACTCCCTGAAATCCAGGAGCAATCAGCTGGGGACCTGCTGAGCCACTCAGATGCTCACAGGTGCCTCTGGGACCACATGGGATCCATCCTAGGGGGATGAGGGAGCTACTGGATGAGGTTCCCAAGCTGTTCTCCATCAATTCTCATCAGTCCTGCTCACCAGGGAGGTCCCAGAGGACTGGAGGTGCCAGTGTGAGCCCATCCCCAAGAAGGGCTGGAAGGAGGAGCTGGGGAACTCCAGGCCTGTCAGCCTGACCTCAGTGTCCAGCAAGGTGATGGAACAGATCACCCTGAGAGCCATCACAGGGCACCTACAGGATGGCTGAGGAATCAGAGCCAACCAGTGTGGATTTCAATATCTGCATTGATGATCTTGATACCGAAATAATGAGAAAAAGGACTAATGTAGATATAGTAGTAGTCATGCTAAGGCTTAGAAAACTGCAGTTTTCGGACAGGCCCTGAGAACCTACCTTGTGAAACAATAGTGAAAAGAATTAGTAGAGCATATAGAACATTTAGAACTGTGAAAACAATAATCAAAGGATTTAGTAGAGCATATAGGACATCTAGAAACTTTCAAGATAAGGCTAAAGTATAATAATAATAAATAAAGGGTTCTGGTGATGGGCAAACATACAAGGGGGATTAAGGGGGGTAGCCTATAGTTCTAAGTAGACAAGCATGCAGAATTTATAACTTTTAGGAATGATACCTGCAAGATTTATGTATCTGTATTGTTTTGAAGAATGTGTATTTCTGCACGTAGACTACTTTGTAAAAGGGTATAAAAACCTGATGGAAAAAGGGAGCTGTGGGATCCTGACTTTGGACGCTAGTCCGCAGGTTCCCCGGGCCCTGAATAAAGCACCGCATAAACTGACTCTGTTAGTTTGTGTTCTGTTTGGGGCATCGGGCAACAGTTTTCCTGGCGACCCAGATGGGACTCCGGAGGTGGCTGGGGCGGTTCGTGGGCTGATCCACTCCACACCGGCACCAGGTGATTTCTGGGGAGAACATCAACCCGTGCCCGACCCCGCGCCTGACAGACGACCTGGAGGTAAGCCCGAAGGTGCTTTATTCCTTTTATCAAGGGGAAGGGGGGCCTGCCGATTAAGTTGGAACGGCGATTCCGCACGGGGGTCACAGACGTCTTTAAGGTTGTGGAAAAGCCTAGGCGCTGACCGTCAGACGCGGCAGTGACTGCGCAGGTTCAGCACTTGCCACTCGCGGCGACGAGAAAGGCAAGATTGGTGGATTGGTGGAAAAGGGTGTGAGTGTTGTGTGTAGTGTGCAGTGTGGCAAGGTTTGTGGAAAGGGTGTGAGTGTTGTGTGGTGTATATTGTAAAAAAAAAAAAAAAAAAAAGGTGAAATGATGTCTTTAAAAACATTTAGAACTATGGCAAGTTCTGGGATAGAAATCCCGGACGATTCGCCTTTGGGCTGTTTATTACAACATTGGAATGTGGGGAATTTTGGTCAAGAACTAAGTAAAAGGAAATTGATTGATTTCCGTAATCATGTATGGCCTTTATATGAACCCGATGGTATGCAATGGCCTAGGAACGGTACACTGAATCCTGACATTATTACACCTTTGATGCATTTTCTGCAAAGTAATGAAAAATGGGATGAAATACCGTATCTAGACCTCTTTTATTATTTGAAAGATAAACCGGAGTGGCAAAAGGAGTGTGGGATCATGGTTTTGAAAACATTAAAGCAGAATTGTGATGGATGTAAGGGTTGGCAGAAAGAGAAGGAATGCTCGGTTAGGTTTTCGGAACCTGAGGAGGATGTTTCTTTGCTGATAGCCCCTAGTGCCCCTCCGGTGGAGGAACATGGAGGAAGTATGCCAGAGGTAGAAAGGGAGGATCGGGAAGCAAAAATAGAAACCACTGATATACCACGGACCCCCTTATGTGAAAGAACTCGGAGAGGGCGGTGGGAGGTGGAAAGGAAGAAAAAGGAAGAAGGTGCTCATTTAATGGTTCCGCTCCTTGAAGCTGTCGGGCCGCAGGGGGAACGGGTCATAGTGAAAGTTCCCTTCTCTCTGAATGATTTACTAATTTGGAAACAATCAGCGGGGGCGTATCGGGAAGATCCTGAACGAACTGCGCGGGTGGTAAAAATGGTAATTAAGACTCAGAACCCAGATTGGAATGATTTACAAGTTTTGTTAGACACAATAATGGATTCTACTGAAAAGGAAATGGTGTTTAAAGCTATGACAGAGAAAGCACGAGAAATGATTAGGTTGCGGCTTGTGGATGGTACAGTAAATGATTTGGTACCTAGGGAAGATCCGGAGTGGGATCCCAACTCGACGGGCGGTTCTCGGAGACTTAAAGCTTATCAGGATTTGTTAACAGAAGGAATACGGAATGGAATACCAAAAACTTTGAATTGGTCTAAATTGTATTCGGTCAGGCAGGAAAAGAATGAGTCTCCGTCAACCTTTTTAGAGCGGCTTAAGGAGACAGCTCGTAGATACACTAATTTAGAAGTTGAAGGGGAATCGGGAAAATTACAGCTAGCATTAATTTTTATGGGGCAGTCTCAGGAAGATATTAGAAAGAAATTACAAAAATTGGAGGGAGAGGATACTCGGAATTTAGATAAACTGTTGGAAGTTGCGTGGAAGGTATATAATAATAGGGAAAAAGAAACGGCCAGGAAACAGCAGGCTACTATGTTGGCGGTGTTACAGCAAGCGGCCGGAAATAATATGAGAGGGGGGAGTCGTGGACGTGGACGAGGAGGGGGAAGGGGAATAGCAAAGGGGGGAATGCCAATGGGTGCGGGAGGACTTATGGGTCAATTTAATATGGGAAGAGGGAGAATACAGCTAGGGATAGATCAATGTGCTCTATGTAAAAATAGAGGACATTGGAAAAATGAGTGTCCTCTCAACCAAGGAATGGGTTTTGGGGGAGGAATTATAGCCAGCGGGAATGGAAATCAGGGATTGATGAATAATACAGGTGCTTTCCCGGGAAATCCCCAAGGTGTCGCCCAAGCCCTCATGATGGGGAATTACCAAAATCAGAGCTGACTAGACCAGGATTTAAAGGTAATAATGGAAGTAGATGGGGAACCATTAGAATTTAGAGTAGATACGGGGGCATCATATTCAGCTGTTAACACTAAGCTAGGACCTTTGAGTGATTCTACTATCCAAGTGGTGGGGGTTACGGGACAAGTTGAGGAACGAACATTTTTGCGGCCATTAGATATAAAATTTGGGGGGAAAGAATTTGATCATCAATTTTTATATATGCCAAATAGCCCAGAATCGCTATTTGGGAGGGATCTATTGTCAATGTTAGAAGCAAAGATAATATTTGAAAAAGGTAGAGTAAGATTGGAATTTCCTGAGGAGAATATTGCTAAGGTGTTTGTAGTAAAAGAAGTTGAAGCAGCAGAAATACCACAAGAAATAGAACAAGCTGTAGTACCATGGGTATGGGAAACAGGAGTACCTGGAAAATCAAAAGCAGCACAACCGGTTGTAATAGAACTAAAGGAAGGAGCCTCTCCAGTAAGGGTAAGACAATATCCTTTGAAATTGGAAGCACGAATAGGAATAGCACCCATGATTGAACAATTTCTTAGCTTGGGAATTTTACAGGAATGTGAGTCAGAATTCAATACTCCGATATTCCCAGTCAGAAAACCAAATGGTAAGTATAGATTAGTTCAAGATTTAAGAGCAATTAATAACATCACTAAAGATATACACCCAGTAGTAGCTAATCCGTATACATTGTTGACAGCTGTGTCGGAAAAGTTTAAGTGGTTCACAGTGATTGATTTGAAAGATGCATTTTTCTGTATCCCCTTGGCACTTGAAAGTAGGAAATACTTTGCCTTTGAGTGGGAGAACCCAGACACGGGACGCAAGAAGCAGCTCACCTGGACGCGTCTACAACAAGGATTCAAAAACTCACCAACTATTTTTGGAAATCAATTGGCTCGAGAGTTAGAAGAATGGAAGACGACTCAGGTAAAAGAATCACCTTTCTTATATGTTCTCCTACAATATGTTGATGACATCTTTATAGCCTCCACAGAAAAGGATGTTTGCCTCAGACTCACTATTGGATTACTTAATATGCTGGGACAAGCTGGATACCGAGTATCGAAAGAAAAAGCTCAGCTGGTAAGAACCCAAGTAATTTACCTAGGCTGCGAAATTTCACAAGGGGTGCGAAAGTTGGGAGTTAATCGAATACAAGCAATTTGCACCATACCCACACCACGAAATCCACAAGAGTTAAGATCCTTTTTGGGCATGGTAGGGTGGTGCCGCTTGTGGATCCCAGAATTTGGACTAAAAGCAAAACCCCTGTATGAGGCAGCCAAAAGCCCTGTGTTTCAGTGGGGACAAACTCAAGAAAAAGCATTCCAGAGTCTGAAACAAGCCTTAAAGGAAGCCCCAGCACTAGGATTGCCAGATCTTACAAAACCTTTTCAACTATACGTAAATGAGAGACAGAGACTGGCAATAGGGGTGCTCACCCAAAAACTGGGCTCATGGAAGCGCCCGGTGGGGTACTTCTCAAAGCAACTAGACACTGTAAGTGCCGGATGGCCAGGTTGTCTTAGAGCTGTGGCAGCAACAGTGCTTCTAATTCGGGAAGCCAGAAAATTGACTCTGGGGAAAAGGATGGAAGTATTTGTTCCCCACATGGTCATTGCGGTTTTGGAACAAAAGGGGGGGCATTGGCTCTCATCAAGCCGCATGTTACAATACCAGGCGCTTCTCCGAGAACAAGATGACATTGAATTAAAAATAACTAATCATCTCAACCCAGCAGAATTTCTTAGGAGCAGCAGCCAGGAAGAAGGAGGCGAATTGACACATGACTGCGTAGAAATCATTGAACAGGTGTATGCCAGCCGGAAGGACCTGAAAGACGAGCCTTTGGAAAATCTGGAATGGGAACTGTTTACAGATGGATCCAGCTTTGTGGAAAACGAAACCAGGTATGCGGGATATGCAGTAGTGACTTTGACACAAATAATAGAAGCTCAAGCTTTAACCCCGGGAACTTCAGCCCAGAAAGCTGAGATACATGCTCTGGTGAGAGCCTTAGAATTGAGTCAAGGGAAAAGAGTAAACATTTGGACTGATTCAAAATACGCCTTTGGAGTAATACATGTACACGGAGCACTATGGAAAGAAAGAGGACTGTTGAATTCTCAAGGATCAGAAATTAAGCACAAAGAACAAATATTAGCACTATTGGAAGCAGTGCATAAACCTCAGGCAGTGGCAGTGATGCATGTAAAAGGACATCAAAAGGAAGAGGGAAAAGCGTTCCAAGGAAACCAGTTGGCTGACAGAGTTGCCAAACAGGTTGCCTGAGAGGTATGGACACAATTAGCTTTATTGCCAGTGTGAATTAACCCTGCAACTTCTTTTCTTGAGCAGAAACCATGGTATACACATGAAGATGAGAAGCTTGCTCAATTTCTCCAGGCCCAGAAGAATGAAAAAGGATGGTATGTCACAGCTGTAGGTCAGGTTGTACTGCCAACAAAAGTAATGAAAACAATTTTAGAAATCGAACATAACAAGTGCCATTGGGGAGCAGACGCATTGGTACAATTTTTAAAACATGAGGTGATTTCCAACCAGAGGTTAACAATGGCAAAACGGATTAACGCCACGTGTCCTGTCTGTATTAAAAATAACCCAGTGACACGAAGGCAAATACAACTAGGAAAGTTACAAGTAGGGCCGCAACCAGGAGACTATTGGCAAATAGATTTCTTAGAGCTACCAAAAGCACAAGGGTACCGTTATTTACTGGTGTATGTGTGTACTTTTTCAGGGTGGCCGGAAGCTTTCCCGTGCAGGACTAACCAGGCAAAGGAAGTAATTAAAACCTTACTACAAGAAATCATTCCTAGATTTGGGATCCCATTAAAAATGTCCTCAGATAGGGGACCTCACTTTGTAGCTGGAGTAGTCCAAGAGGTAGCCAGAGTATTAGGGATAGCCTGGGATCTCCATACGCCCTGGAGACCACAATCTAGTGGCCAGGTAGAACGGATGAATCAGACATTAAAAGGGCAGATTAAGAAAATTTGTCAGGAAGCAAAGATACAGTGGCCTCATGCACTACCTCTAGCCTTGCTAAGAATCAGGATTAAACCCAGAGAAAAGATAGGAGTAAGTCCATACGAAATTTTGTATGGCAAGCCATATCATGCTGCAACTTACAAAGGGGACCCTCACTTAGTAGGAGATCAAGTATTGTTGAGTTACATTTTGTCTTTAAATAAAGTCCTTACAGCGCTGCGGGGAGCATTGCAGTGGAACCGGCCTCTGCCCTTGGAAAATCCTGTCCATGACATCCAGCCAGGAGATCAAGTATATGTAAAGAACTGGAATACAGAACCCTTGAAAGAAGTATGGGGCGGTCCTCACCAAGTGATCATGACTACCTACACGGCAGTGAAAGTCCAAGGGATCGACAACTGGATGCACTACACTCGAATCAAGAAGGTCCCGTCAAGATGGGAAGTACAGCCTCTGTCTGCAACAAAGCTGGTGTTCAGGGCAAGGACTTAGTTCTTTTAACATTAGTCTGTATAATGCAGGTGGGAGAAGCATTTGTTAAAATTACAGTTCCGGAGCCAGATGTAATGGTGCCAGAAGGTGCGGGAATAAATTTAACCTGTCTGTTTTCTGACAACCAGAGAGCTGGATTAAAAGAAGTAAAGGTAGCCTGGAGACAAATCACCACAGACGAAGTATTTACAGAAGGAATCGTGACATTTTGGGATATGGAACAGCAAAGAGGTAACACCACATTGACAATATCTCATATGCAAGCTGATCAGGTAGGACAATTCTCATGCATTGTGTGGATTAGAGAAAACTTTGATTATGGGGACATAAATGTAGGTATTTTAAAGGAAAATAAAACCCGAAGGGGGTACTCGGTGCAGGTAATACCAGTCAGTGCACGAGTAAATATGTGGAATGGATTGAGAGATACAAGCCTGGCACTACAGAGAAACCAGGAACAACAAAATTTAGTAGTAGGGTTAATTCGAGATTTTGGACAAATACAAAACGTATCAAAAATAAAGGCATGTTTACCTCTGCCACAAGCTGCAGGGGAACCAATCCCTTGGGGAGTGATTCCAGTAGGAAATTTACCCCTAATAAAAAGAGGTAAGAATGGAAGTTGTGAATTAAAATTACGAAATAAAATCGAAATTGAAGTAATATGGGAAAAGGTTGGAGAAACATTAAGAATATTAACCTATAAGGATTGTCTAATTAGCCATGGAAGGTTAGGACAAATTAGGGATTGGGGAATTCAATTAGCGACAGGGGGAAAAGTAAAACCTGAAGATGCTAAGTGGGAATGTTTTATACCACATTGGCAAAAGAAAAGAATACCTAAAAATGAAAACTATTATGAAATGATATGCCAGAACTCATCCTGGCAGGAATCCTCGTGGGACAGTTGGAAAACGGTATGGGGCCCCAGCATATTAGAACATTATAGTTACATTGGACAAGTTAATTGGTGTGTCCAATGGACGGGAAGCAGAAATGCCACTCACACAGAAGTATCTCAAACCAGCACTTCTACAAAAACTTTGAGCGCCAAAAAAGAAAATTAGAACTGCACCCAAATTCTCACCTGTGACACTCCAGAGAATCAAATTAGTTTGGCACCGGTCAGAATGCTTATAAAATGGGGTTGTGAGTGTAGAAAACTTAACCATACAATTCCAGGAAGTGCTTTCCCGCAGGACCAGAAGGGTAAAACTTTGAGCTGTAAGGATACAACTATCAGGAGTCCAGGAAATTTAGTATGGATTATGGGACATGGACAATGGACAACACATTTGCCATTAGACGGGCCTATAACACAAATTACCTTAGGGGTTCCCACATTATGTCCTTTTTGGAAACAGTCTAAATTAACGAAGAAAGAGATGCAGTCACGAGTAAAGAGAGAAACAAATAAAGTAGCAGAAGAACTAGGACAGGGAAATGAAGATGAATGGCATGAACCATCAACAGGAGTTAAATTTGGGTGGGTATTGGAATCCTTGTTTGCACCAATTTCTACATATAGAAACCGGGAGATGCTGTACAAATTACTAGGACAAACTGAGAGGCTAGCTACAGTTACAAAGAAAGGATTTAAGGATCTAAATTTACAATTGCAGGCAACAACAAGAATGACAATCCAAAATAGAATGGCATTAGATTTGCTTTTATTAAAAGAACATGGAGTCTGTGGATACCTCCAAGGAAAGGTTGATCATTGCTGCATACATATCCCAAATGTCACAGAAGAAGTAGAAAAGGACGTAAGTCAATTGGAACAAATTGAAACAAAAGTGCATGAAGTCCAGGAGGAAGCTGAACATAACTGGGTAGGAGCACTGTTTAGCTCCCTAGGAATCCAAGTCTCTGGTTGGATATCATCAATTGTACAATATGTAATAATGACTGTATTAATTATTGTAGTATGCATGATTATGTATAGATGTCTTTTAGGAATGATTGCCAGAGAAGGAACTAATACTCGACGTGTCATGAGAGCACTGACCCGGAAGGAAGTAATCCTGCCAACTCGAAAAGAAGACTCACCGTTCTACATAGAAACCACAACTTGAAGAATTGAGCATCCTTGCAGAAAATCTGAAGAATGCTCAAAAGGGGGGAGTTGATACCGAAATAATGAGAAAAAGGACTAATGTAGATATAGTAGTAGTCATGCTAAGGCTTAGAAAACTGCAGTTTTCGTACAGGCCCTGAGAACCTACCTTGTGAAACAATAGTGAAAAGAATTAGTAGAGCATATAGAACATTTAGAACTGTGAAAACAATAATCAAAGGATTTAGTAGAGCATATAGGACATCTAGAAACTTTCAAGATAAGGCTAAAGTATAATAATAATAAATAAAGGGTTCTGGTGATGGGCAAACATACCAGGGGGATTAAGGGGGGTAGCCTATAGTTCTAAGTAGACAAGCATGCATAATTTATAACTTTTAGGAATGATACCTGCAAGATTTATGTATCTGTATTGTTTTGAAGAATGTGTATTTCTGCACGTAGACCACTTTGTAAAAAGGTATAAAAACCTGATGGAAAAAGAGAGCTGTGGGATCCTGAGTTTGGATGCTAGTCCGCAGGTTCCCCGGGCCCTGAATAAAGCACTGCATAAACTAACTCTGTTAGTTTGTGTTCTGTTTGGGGCATCGGGCAACAATATCACCAATAAATTTAAATTAACAACATAAGGGAGAGTTTTTCCTAGCTCAATAGGCCCACAGTACCTCAAGCCATCAAGACAAAATGCCATCTATAAGCAGGCACAAAACTAAAAAGCAGATTTAACTATAAATTCCATATCTCAAGTTATCCATAACTGTAAGACTTGCTAAAATCAAGCAAGCCAAGCCCATAAGGCCTCTCTAATAAAGGGGGCAGTATTCCAAATATAAGTATAAAGAAGCCCAGCAAATGAACTACATCACACTGCCTCAAACCCCCTAAGGCAAGTGCTACGTGATCACAACTGTAGAAGCCACCACTAGATCATTAGAAACCTACCCTGTACCTCACACTACTACTCAAAACACCGTCTGAAGCCCAAAAAAGCAAGTCCTATAAAGACACAGCAGCCCTGAGAGAATTGTCAGACAACAGGACCCATTTCAAGAACAGCCTTAGAAACACCTCAGCCAAAAACCAGGATATTGAACAAATAGATCATATCCCTTATCACACACCAGCTGCCAGGAAAGTTGAACTGTACAACAGACTCCTTAAAATTACCCTAAAGGCACTTGGCAGGGAAACATCCACAAATTGAGAAATGAACTTAACAAAAGCCACCTAAATAGTCAACACCTGAGAGTCCATCACTCAAGCAAGTCCTGCCCAGTCTGAAGCCTTGCACACAGTGCATGGGGATAAAGTCTCTGTAGTGCACATAAAAGGTATTTTAAGACTGTTTAGATTAGGCCCACCTCAAGCAAAGGCAAACCAATCCATACATTTGTTTTTGCTCAAAAACCTAGTTGCACTTAGTAGGTAATGCAGAAAGATAAAGAAACCCATTGAGTACCACAGAAAAACCTAATCTTAAGTGAGAACTGTGTGTAAAGTTTCACTGTGGATAAAAATATATAGCAGAGTTTAAAGAAGGTATTATTTAAGGTAGGATGCAGATGGTTATAGAATAAGGAGTAGATCATGTCTTAAGCTGCACTGCAAGATGCAAGCAGAAGTATACGTTCTATCACCATCTGCTGAAACCAGGTGGAGCAGGGCTCCTTATCTCTTCCATGACCCATCCCTCAGAACTCCTCCCCACAAGGAGTTATACCTTATGGGAGATGACCCAGCCAAGGAGAAAAGCCAAGCATTTCCCACCTAAATAAAATCTGAAATTTGAAACATCAGAGCAGCCTTTCCCACTAAATTCCCAAAAGAAGACCAGGCCTACCATCATCACCACTAGATGTTAAAGAAGTAACTACACCCTTCTCCAAAATAATTTCTTCAACAAAACCACATCTGTCCCTCCAAGAAAACTACAGGTACCATTATTCAGACTGTAACCGAGACCCTGAGCAACAGGGTTACAGGCTGCATTCTGACCTTGCCAGTGTCTTGGTCCTTATATTACTATACTAGCATTTTCCCAGTGAAAAACTGCTCTTCTAAATCCCATATCTTTGCCAGGGAGCTCCTTAATTTCCAAGTCATATTAATTTAGAGGGAGGGAGTTTACATTTTCCGTTTCAAGAGAAGCTCCAGAGCTCCTCAGCAGACACCTGTCTGTCAAACCAAGACAGTGCCCTGCTGCAGCTCCATCCCCATGGCAGGATCCGCGCTGGATGATCCCCAGGGACCCCTGGTGGGCAGAGCCCCCCTGAGCCCTGGTGCTGCTGATCCGTGTTGGGAAGACACCTGGCTGGGGGCTCCACATCCTCCCCGTGGCCTGGATTTTCTCTGCATTTTACTTTGTCCTTTCCAAACACCCAAAATCCGGGTAAAAATAGAGATGTTAAATAACGACCTGCTTGGGGACACGGGGGGATCTTCCAGGGGATGCGGGGGACGCTCGGTTCCAGGGATTTGAGGGGTCCTGGGAGGGACCTGGGGGTTTCTCAGGGCGTTGTGCACCCCAGTTCCAGCGGCTGTGGCTGCGCTGGGAGAGGAGGAGGAGCGGGAGGAAGAGGAGGAGCGGGAAGAGAGGGAAGAGAAGCATCAGGAGAAAGAGGAGGGACACAGGAGGAGCGGCAGGGAGAGGAGGAGCGATTTTGGAACCACGGGCTTCTCCCGCCGGCTCGCTGAGGCCGCAGCTCCCTCGAGTCCGGCACCATCGCCCCCCCCAAAAACCCGCAGGTGAGTGTGGAGGGGGAGCTCGCCCCAAATCCATCATGGGGGGCTGCGGGAGGGTTTTACTTTTCGTTTCAGGGGATATTTGGATCTTGCAGGAGCCCAAAGCCGAGGCGGAAATGGCCCTGGCAGGATCTTGGTGGCTCCTTGGCTCTGGGGATCCCCGGCAGAGCTGGGGGGGAAGGCGGGAGCCCCGGAGCGGGGAGAGCGCTGAGGGGCGATCCCGGCAGCCTGGAGGGGTGCGGGAGGTTGGTGCTGAGCGGGCTCCGGGCCCCCGAGGCTGAAAGGGGCGCTGACTGCTCCAGCTGCCCTTGGGCAGCACCATCATCAAACCCAACGCGCTCAGCCCTTGTTTTCCTCCCCAAACCAGAATTTCCCAAACCTTGGCTGCATTGAGAGGAGAAGGAGGCTGTGAGGACGAGGTCGATGTCCCAGGAGCCGCAGGCAGGTCAGGAGGAAGTCAGTGCCCCTTTCCCCCTGTGTCCTGCTCCATCTCCCAGCCCAGCACGGCCCCGGCTGCAGCACAGCCCTGGTGGGATCTCCATGCCCTTGCCTCTGGCATGGAGGCAAATCCCATCCTGTCCTTGTCCTTTTTCCCCCAGACAAGGAGCTGAGCACGGACAGCAGGGAGGACAAATCCCCGCGGCACAGCCTCGGGCAAGAGGCCGTTTGCAGCGGCTCCACGGCGCAGGAATGCAACGGGGAGGAAAAGCCCCGCAGATCCCGCAGCAGGAGGGGCTGCAAACGCACAGCCCGGGGATCCCAGCAGGAAAGAGCCAGCCCGGGCCGGGGAGGCGGCCGGAGCTCAGAGCTGGGGCTGCGTGAGCAGCTTCACCATGGGGAGAAGCCCCACAAGTGCTCGGAATGTGGGAAGGGCTTCAGGTGGAGATCCAGCCTGATCAAACACCGGAGAATCCACACGGGGGAACGGCCCTACGAGTGTGATAAATGCAGAAAGTGGTTTCTTTCCATGCCAGGGAAGGCTCTGACACTGGCAGAACTCATGAGGTGTCTTCAGGAACTCAAAATTGTCTAAATCCATCTGCAGAGAGATCGGGAGACCTCAGTTGTCACTGGGATGTGCCTGGTGCCAGCAAGGGATGGGGGGACTGAACTGCCACCCCAAATTCTCTGAGGGGATGCCCTCCAATGCCAGCACCCCACTCACCTTGGGGATCATCTTGGACTCCTTCCACGAGTGCCTGGGAAAGGAGAACAAAGGCTTGGTCTGGACTGGGCCTTGTGGGGCTGTGGGAGGACACGAGTGCAGGGAGCAGGGCAGAGGCAAAGGATTGGGAATGGGAATTCAGGGCCTCCAAGGACCTCTGTTTTAGGTGGGGGAGACCCAAGCACACTGAGCTGGGGTGACCCAAAGAGCCCAAGGGGCTGTGGAAGGGGCCCTATGTGGAATACAGGAGAGGATAAAGGAATTCCAGTCTAGGGACACAGGACTGAAAGGGAGGGGCTTGGCGGAAACAGAAGAAATAGAATGGTTGAGGAAAAAAACCAATGGGACTGGGAGAGGATTTGGAAGTAGAGGGGGAAAAAGAGAATGGTATCAAAAGGTACTGCCGCAGTGGCCAAGGAGAAAGGCAAGGGACTGAGGAGAAAAAAGGAAGAAAGGCATTGGGAATGATTGCTGGGATTGCATTTGAGAACCGTTATTGGGACAAAGAGGAGAACCTGGGGATTGGAAGAATTCCCCATGGGAATCTGCTCTCTCCTCCATGGCACAAAGCAACAACATTTCAGAGGAAAATCTTCCCCTGTGGGCATTGTGACTCCTTGGGGTAGTTCCAGAACAGTCAAGGCAGTGGCCTGAAATGTTTTCCCAGCTGGGCCACAGCACATCTCTGATGGATCCAGTGTCGCTGTGGAAAGAGAGAAGCAGAACCCTTCACTAATGTCCTGGAATGTCAATGAGCAAACACAGCCAGGGACAGCTCTCAGGAGCCACTTCACTGTGGATTTCCCTTCCTGGAAGCCCAAGACTGTGAATTTCTCCTTGGTGCTTCAGGCCCTGGGTAAACAGGGGTTATCAGAGATGCTGGAAGTGAACCAACATCGCTCCTCCTCACGGGGCATCTCTGTTTGCCCAATTAACTTCCAGTGACTGCTCTAGGAGAAGTGCTCACTTCCCCTTGTCCCTTGGGATGGGCACATCCTGCTCTGGGCCAGTGCTGGCCTGGGCCCAGGGCCAGGGCATTGCAGAGACACTGTGGGGACCATGGCTTTGCAGAGCTGTGGGCAAGTCCCACGCAGGGACAGGGCTGGAGTGGGAGCCTTGTTGGAGATGGGGTCCCTGAAACACCCATGTGAAGCTGAGTAGGACCCAGGTGCTCTGTGATGGCACAGAGGCTGAAGGTGTGACAGAAGGGTCAGGGCAGGGCATATTCCCCTCTGGACTCAGCTCTGGAGCTGGAGACTGGACTGGTTTTGGGCCTGTAGGGAAATAGGAATAATGAGGATTTCTGCATGTGGGAAGTGCCAGACCTGAGCAATTCCTTAACCCTCAGCCTTCTGTGCAGGTGATCAACATTGCCCAGTGCTCCCCAGTGTCTCCAGTGATTGGATATGCCAATTACTCACCTGATCACATATCCCTTGTTCCCCTTGTTCTCCTTCATGCTGGGTTTGGGGCTGTGGTCATTTCTGGGGTGTCCCACAGGAAAAGCTCTGGGAGCGGAGGGGCAGCAGGAGATGGGGGATCTGGCTCTGGGGGCTGTTGGAGGATGGATTGTGTTGGAGTGGGGGTTGTCCCCAAAGGGTCCTAAGCTGCCCTGGGTTCCCTGCCTGCTCCCCTTGGCCCCCCGGGTGCCCGGTCCCCTCCAGGGGCAGCTGCCCCGTGCAGCAAGCTGCAGGGATGATGGGCAAGGGGGTTGGTTCTGTGCCACAGCTGGGATGGACTCTGTGCCAGGGCTGGGCTTGTGGCCAGGGCTGGGGGCTGTGCTAGGCTGGGCTTTGGTCTGGGGGCTGTTGGGGAGGGGGCAGGGAGGAGTCCTGGCAGGGCTAAAGGTGCTCCTGCCCTGCTGCAGTCTCAGCCAGCGCTGCCCAGTGCAAGAGGAAGATGAAGGTGGCTGTGCTCAGCGTGGCCCTGCTCTTCTCCATCGTGCTGTGCCCGCCTTGTACAGGCCAAGGTGAGGCACCAGCCAAACACCGTTCCCATACCCTGCCCTTTGTAGCTTCCCATCCCATCCTTTTGGTCTCTTGTGACATTTCCTCCTTGCTTTCTCCTCTTTGTCCTATCCAGGGTCCCCAAACGCTCTTGCACTGACCATTCCCAAAGCCTTTCCTTCCATGTCCCCCCTCAATCATTTGCCTTTCTTCCTGGCCACTGCAGCTGGATTCCCCTATAAAATTTCCTGACTCATCCCCACTCCCACACCATTTTCCAGACCTGTTGGTTTTGTCATCATCTGTCTTCATACTTCTGTCCCCACAATCCCCTCTCTTGCAGTCCTATATCCCTACACTGCAATTCCTCTCTCCTCTTCTGTACTTTATACCATGTCCTTTCCACACTTTCAGCCCAGTCTCTTTATTTACCCAATTTACGCCAGTTTTTTACCCCAGTGTCTTTTGGTCTCCCCCACCTCAAACAGACCTCCTTGGCAGCCCTGAATTCCCACCCCATTGCCCCTGCCCTGTTCCCTGCACCCTTGTCCTCCCACAGCCCCACAAGGCCCAGTCTTTGATCTCTTTCCCAGGCATTCCTGAAGGAACCCAAGATGATCTCCAGGAGGTGATGGGGTGCTGGCATTGGAGGGCATCCAATCTGGGAATTGGGGGGCAGTTTGGTTCTCCCATCTGTGTCAGACACGGGGGACATCCCAGTAACCACTGAGGTCTCCTGATCTCTCTGCAGACGGATTTAGACAATGTCACAATCCTGGAAACATCTCTGGTGGGTCTAAACACCACGAGTTCTGCCAGTGTCAGAGCCTTCCCTGGCATGGCCACCACACCCCAGACTATCCCAGTCTGTCCCAGTACAGCCCAGTGCACCCCTACTGACATCCCAGACAACACCCCTGCCCCATGGATCTTTCCCAGGGGACCCTGTGCCCTGGGTCCAACCATTGCATTTCCATCCCTGTCACCCCAGAACCCCCTGGATGATCCAGGGTGCAGCCCCTGCCCCAGCTGTGCCTCTGGGCCAGGACCCCAGAGCTTCTGGGCAGGAGCACAGCAGCTCCTGCACCCCATTGCTCCCCTAGGCCCCTTCCCCCAGGATCTTCTGCTTTCACCTGCCATTGAGCCCAGCCCAGTGTGTCTCTAATGAGTCTTTTTTTTTTTTCCCCAGCCCCTGTGGCTGAAAATCTGGCAGGTCTTCTGCAGTAGAAGCACCTGGCTGCCTCTCAGGATGCCTGGGTGAGAAGTGCCTGCAGGGAGAGTTGTGGGGACAGGACCCCTCTCATATCCCAGTGGGCACCAGAGGTAACATTCTGGATTTTGTCTTTTAGGATTGGAGGTTGTGGGGACACTGGTGTCCTGATCCCCCTCTAGTGGTATGAGGAGATGATAATCCCTTGAAGAGCACCCTGACCCCTTTGAGCCTGGGGCCATTTCTCCTGAATAATCAATACATAATTTCAGCAAAGCTGGGAAGTCTCTGAGTGCAGCACAACCTCTGGAGGAGATGTTCCACAAGGAAGACAAAAGAAAGGAATTGTTTCTTTTCTGTCCCTCATCCCTTCCCCTTTTCATGATTTTCTTGTCATGCCTTAGCAAAACCAACACAAAAGCATCTGCAATGATGTGT
This sequence comes from Erithacus rubecula, assembly GCF_903797595.1. NCBI lineage: Eukaryota > Metazoa > Chordata > Aves > Passeriformes > Muscicapidae > Erithacus > Erithacus rubecula. The sequence continues at coordinate 69,147 of NW_027636094.1, read as the reverse complement.
TGCCGAGGGTCAGCTCCTAAACAGGGCCAAAGGAAGGTTTTCTGCCAGGGTAAAAATGAGAAACATGGGATTTGGTCAGATACTTTAGAACATGACAATTTCTGACCATTGGAAATCCAGAGGCTACAAAAACAGAGCGTGCACATGAAGTGGTCCATTATCCTCCCTCTTCCCACTGCTCATTTCTCGCATCCCAGAGGATCACATCTGTCCCGAGGAGCAGATTATGGGAAACAGACCTGCAGGGAGTGGTGGAGGCTTAATCCCAGAGAGAGGAAGAGAGTGAAATTGGGAAAAGAATTCCGGTTGTTTTATTGACCATGATGACCGCAAATAGTTATGTACTCTGTGTGCAATATCCAGTTGATGAGGCATGTTCCTCATTTTCACCACCAAATCACAGTACTTTGGAAATTCTTCCTGGATTAGAACAAACCACATGCCAATAATTGACCCACTTTTGTTCCTAAATCAGAAATCATTAAGCTTCTAGCAAGATGTGTTTCCCTGCAGTAGAGAAGGCAGTTTGATTCCTTTGGTTTTGAGTTTCTCCTGAGTTCATGACTCCAGATGAACGGGAAGGGTCCCGCAGCACAGAAGCGGCCACAGTGAGCAGGATCAGAGCCCCCAGTGCCCATGAGGTGCAGGCCATGCACAGCTGCCCCAGCCCAGCAGCAGCTGCTGTTTCCCCGCTCTGGGGCAGCCTGAGGGGCACGGCTCTGCTGTGCAGGGCGGCTCCTGCAGGACACAGCGCTCGCAGCCGCTCTGTGTCCCGCAGCTTCGGCACCTGCGCCGGCCCTGCACGGCTGCCAGGCCTGTGCCCCACTGCTCCCTGGCTGTGCCTGCTGTGCCCCACTGCTGCACCTTGCCATGCTCACTGCCCTGCTGCTCAGGAGCTGCTCCAGGGCTGCTCTGCTGCTCTTCCAGCACAGTTCCTCTGCTCCCCACCACTGTGCCACCCCTGCTGCGCTCCTGCTCCAGCGCTGCTCATCTCTCGCTGCTCCTCTGCTCCTTATCCACTCCTGCCCTGCTCCCCTCTTGTTCCACGGCTGCTGCTCTTGCTCTGCTGCTGCTGCCAAACCTGTGCCAGCCCTGCACGGCTGCCAGGCCTGTGCCACGATTTTCCACCCATGTGCCACTGCTGCTCCATTGAATCACAGAACCACAGAATCACAGAATTTAGGTTGTAAAAGACCTTTGAGATCATCCCGTCCAACCGATGACCTAACAGCACCTTGTCACCAGGCCATGGCACTGAGTGCTACATCCACTCTTTCCTTAAACACCTCCAGGGACAGTGACTCCACCACCTCCCTGGGCCGCCCATTCCAATGCCCAATCACCCATTCTGTGAATAAATTCCTTCTAATGTCCAGGCTAAGCCTTCCTGTGTTTCGCTTAAGGCTGTGTCCTCTTGTCCTGTCTGTTCCCTGGGAGAAGAGACCAATGCCCACCTGGCTGCACCCTTCTGCCATGAAGTTGTAGAGAGCAAGAAGGTCCCTCCTGAGCATCCTCTTGTCCAGGATAAACAACCCCAGCTCCCTCAGCAACTGCTCATGGGATTTGTGTTCCACAGCTTCTCCCCTGCTGTTCCACAGCTGCTGCAACCCCTCCAGTGGTGCTGCTGTCACTGCAGTGCTGCTCATCTGTGACACTGCAGGGACTCCTGGAACCATGGGGACATTATGGCTCTGAGGGGACACATGGAACCCTGGGTCCAGGACTCTTTGTGAAAACTCTCAAGGCCAGAGATTTTAACTGCTGGGAATGGAGCCCCTTCACAGCAGTGGTTCCAGTGACCCCACATGTCCCCATTTGAGTCCCCACACCCTGCAGCCCCACAGTCAGACCAGGTTTCCTCACTGCTTCAACCCCAGGTTTCCCATGGCAGAGTCTCAGATGTCTCATTCCACTAATTTATTCAAGGTGCAGTAACACAGGAACAGCTCCAGCTGCTGCATCTGAGCAGTACTCTGAACAAGGGACCCTGGGCTCATGTCATTTGTCTTGCCATTTTCCCTTTTTATTCACATTTCCTGCCCTTTCCCCCTCAAGTTTCCCACCACTTTTCCTCTCATGCTTCCCACCCTTCTGTCCCCTCACATTTCCCATCATTCTGGTCTCGTGTTTTCTGCCTTTTTTCCCCCTCACGTTTCACACCCATTTTTCCTGCCCATTTCCTGTCTTTTTCCACTCAAGTTTCCTTCCCTTTCTTCCCTCACATTTCCTGCCCTTTTCTCCCCTCACGTTTCTGCCATTTTTCCCTGTCACATTTCTTGTCCTTCCATGCCATCACATTTGCCATAATTTTTTCTCTCACATTTTCCACCTTTCCTCCACTTGTTTTGCACACTTTCTTCCTCTCATTTCCCGTTGTTTTCACTCAAGTTTACTGTCCTTTGTTGCCATCCATTTCCCAGTCTTTTCTTCTCTCAGGTTTAGTGCCCCTTTCCTCCCTTCATGTTTGCTGCATTTTTCTCCCTCATATTCCCCAGTGTCTGATCCCATCACATTTCCTGCCCTTTTGTCCCCTCATGTTTCCCATTTTTTACCTCATGCTTTCCGCCCTTTTCCCCCTCATGTTTCATGCCCTTTTCTCCTCATAGTTCCCACTGTTTTCCCCCCTCCCACTCCTGTCCTTTTGTCCCCTCATGTCTCCCTCCCACAGTTTCTCTTTTGCTCTCGAGCTGTCCACTCCTGCTGGGTGTTTCCATGTCCATCCCTCTCGCTGTCATCACAGGCCTTGGTCTCCTTTGTCATCCATAAGGTTTGGCAGATCAGGGATCTCACTTTGTTTCATTGCTGCTTTTAGTAAATTGTTCTTAGCTCAACCTGTGACCTTTCATTTCTTTGCTTGCAGTTCTCTTCTCCATCCCTCGGCAGAGAGGAGGGAGATTGGGAGAAGAGAGCAGCGCGTGGTTTGGAATGTTTCAGTGGGAGCATCATACTGGGGATAACTGGGGTGTCACAAAGGGCTCCCTGTGACCCAGCCCCCTGCCCCTAGCAACAGCTCCCAGGCTGTGCTGAGCTGGAACCAGCCCCAGGCTGCAGTGTCCTGCCGGACAGCAACGGGACAGGACGGGAGCACGCAGCTGGCGACGAGCCCGCGAGCACAGCTCACCTCTTGTCCCTGCAGAAGGGAGAGAGATATTTCACCCAACCTTCCCCCTTGCCGATATTTATACATTTTCTCCATTACGTAAAATGGAGAAGAGACCTCCAAGACAGCCCAGGGTGGCCTGGGAGGAGGTGGTGGCTCCTCAGGAGAGCAGCTCTGCAGCGGAGCCCCCCGAGTTGGCCGTGCTGCAGCCACTGCAGCCCAGTGAGTGAGGGGCCCTGTGGGACTGGGCAGGGCTGGGTCCCCACGCTGGGATCTGGTTTCCCTGGCACACGGGCAGTGGGGATTGCAGGGGTGGGAGTGATGCCAGAATGCCGGGGCTGCTCAGGGTGGGACACCAGCCCTGGCACAGAGGGGCTGCAGCTCCTGCTCCTTCCTCTGCTCTGTCCTGTCACAGCACCCACTGCAGCTCTCCTTTCTCTCCCCCCTCCAGATGCCAGCTGGGTACCTGTTTATGCACAGGAAGCCATAGACTTCATCCATGCCTTTGCCAGCAGCCCCAACCAGGTACCCACGGCTCGTTGGGTGGTGGCTGTGCCTGGACAGGGGTGCTGGCTCTGCTGAGCAGCTGCACACAGGGCACTGCGCCCCAGGGCTCTGGTCCTCCTGGCTGGGTGTCCACACTTCACATTGCCCCATTATGTCTGTCCCCCAGCTCAAGGACAAGGACCTGAAGCTGAAGTTCCTTGACAGCATCTGCATCCTGTACAGAGCAGCCAAGGACAGTGGCTTCTCCCAGGGTCTGGATGTTTTCTGCAGCAGATACAAGCTGGGAGAAATGATCGAGGTGAGGAGGCATGCAGCACTCTGGGGAAGGGGGCAAGGACCCCCAGCAGCCTGTGAGGGCTCCACTTGGGCAGAGCAAAGCTCTGGTGGCTCTGGGTGCTGGCAGCAGCCAGGTTCCAGCCCAGCTGTGCTCTGCAGGTGCTGCTGAAATTGGAGCCCGAGTACAAGATCTGCACCCAGGTGCGGCGGCTCGCCATGCTCGCCCTCGCTGGACTGAGGTACTGGCCCAAGGGCCTGCAGACCCCTGCCCAGTGCTGTGTGCCCACCTGCCCATCCCTGCTGGCAGCCCTGCCCAGTGCTGCAGGAGACCCTGAGGCACTGCTCCCAGCACCAGTGTCCAACTGGGCCCCTCTCTCTTTGCAGCACCATCGGAACAGTGCTGGAGAGCAGAAAACTTTTACGGGTCTGCTTTGACAGCATCTTTTTCCTTCGTCCAAATTGGGAAATGCAGAGCCTAGAAGCATCCCTCTATGTTCAGGTAAATGCTGGGTGAAGTGGAGGAGTTTCCAGTCCCTCTGGGCTGCTCCTGGCCACCCCATGCTGCCTTAGGACTAAAGATCCAGGGCAGGCCATGGTCTCAGCTTCCCTTTCCTACCCTCATTCCATCATCCCTTGCCAGGCTCCAGCCACATCCAGGAACGCTGGCTGCTCTGCCCCCAGCACAAAACCTGCTCCTGTGTCCCTCCCCTCACACTGGGAGTTCAGATCAGTCTTTTGGCGGTGGGAGGGACAGCAGAATCACCGCCACTGCTCTCTGTCACCCTTGCAGACCCTGCATGCTATGGACACCATGCTGGAGGTGATGGTGCTCAGCTCTCCTGCCTCCAAAACCAGCGAGATGCTGCAGGACATCTTGGAGGTCAGGCCTGTGCACAGACTGGGGGGGTCAGAGGCTGTTCCTCTCTCTGTAGGGGAAGGAGCCCAGCATTGTGTCCAGTCTTTTCCTGGCTCTTGTCCTAGCCAGAACCAGGACATCCCCCAGGGCATAAGGAAGACTGGAGGGATGGTGCAAGTGTGTCTCAGGAGCAGGGCTGAGCTGCTGCTGCTGCTGGAGTGGGAGTCTGCTTGTGGGGCTCACCTGCAGCTGCTCTCTTCCCAGGTTCTGCTGGACTACTTGTTCTTTGACACAGTGGCAGTGCAGGAGAGGGTCATGGGCAGGGTTAGGCTGCTGAGCCATTTGCTGGCCGACCCTTCCTCTCTGCAGGTAAGGACCTGCTACCCTCCAGCCAGGCCATCCCTGTGCCCTGGTACAGTCACAGCCTCAAATGCCTCCAGGATGAGCTGCCCACCCTCAGCTCCTCTTCTCTTCTGCCTGCCTCCACCAGGCTGGTCAAAATGAGAACAGCAGTGCTGCCAGCAGACAGATCCAGATCCCAGTCCTTGGGAAGCTGCTGGGCCATCTGTTTTTCAAGTTGTTCAGGACAGAAGAAACCAGCTTGATGGCACTGGACAGTCTCTGCTCCCTCATGACATTCCTCTCTGAGCAGAAATGTAAGAGAAGCTGTGGTGGGCTGCATCCCCATGTGGCCACATCCCCAGATACACCTGCTTGTCTTTCTGGGCCTTGCAACAGCCCCTTGTTGTGCTTGGTGCAGGTGCCACCATGTCTCCAGTGGTGCTGTCCCCTCTCTTTAGGTGTCACACTGCCACAGGGTCATGCCCAGCCCCCAGCATACTGGGAATCTGAGATCACCTCCTTGCTGAATATGCCCACCACCAGGAGAGTTCAGGTAAGGAGCCTTTCCCCTTGCTGGGCTTCTCACCTGTGGCATCAGCAGGGGATTTGTGTGTGCAAGGGGGCACAGACCCCGTGGGGCTGTCCCTGATGAGAGGGTTCCCACTGTCCCTGAGCAGGGAACTGTGGTGTCCAGGCAGCAGCAGCAGCAGCAGCTCCCCAGCCCTGCTGGCCACCAGCGAGCCCTGGGTCTCTGCAGGGGCTGCACCCCATGCCTGAGAGCCCAGCCCTCCTCCCTGCCCCGGGGCCATCCTCATCCTCCCCTGCACAGGGACCGTGGGCACTGCTGCCAGCTTTCCTGTGGCCACTGCCACCAGCACTGCCCAGCACCTCTGGCCGGGGCTGCTGGCACTGCCCAGCCAAGCAGCACCTCAGGGCACTGGCTGGCACTGGCCTCTGATCCCTTCCTTCCTGCCACAGGCCTTTGGGAGATACCTCAGGCCTGCTGAGAGGACAGGCGTCGTCCTTGCAGCCATCGAGATCTTGGGACGCTCCAGCCTCCTAGACAAGAATGCTCCAGTGGAGTTTCTGGAGGTGGCCATGGAATCCCCTGAGCTGTGGCTGATGGATGTAAGTGGCCTGTGTGGATTGCCCTGCCCTTGAGCCCTGTCTGGTTCCTGCCTCCTTCCCTCCCAAAGCCAGGTGTGTGAGGCTGCTGAAGCCACCTTGAGGCAGCAGAGAGGGTGTTAGGGTCCTGCTCAGACACCCAAATAATGTCAGGATCTGGTCATTAAAAGATGCCTCCACCAGAGTTAAGGTGCAAAAAAGCCCATATGTCAAGGTCAATACTATGGATTAAATAAAAGAATGAACGGGATGTAGAGAGAAAGAGGGGGAAAGAGAGACAGACACACAAACACAGATTACAAACACAGATTGTCACCAGCACAAAGGTCCCTGTGGTGTCACACTGGCCCTACTGACCTTCTCAGTTGCAGGGATCCCCCCAAGTGTTCTCAATGTGCCACTTTTATCTGTCCAAGTCCTGGGTAGCCACAAGGCATCTGTGCTGTTGACACAACTTGGGCTGGCCTTCTGTAAGCAGTTCCTTCCTTCTCCCAAAAATCCCAAAGGATTTTTTTGTCCAGACAGGTAGCCCAGACCTGCCTCACCAGGTGTGGGGTCTTGCTGTGGTTGCTGTCTGTGCTTTTCCCTCAGTCTGCACAGTGGCATTTTGTCCCGTGTGCTAATTCCAGACCTCTGCTCAGGCTGGAATTATCGCCTTCCTTTTGGCAATCTGCCCCCTGTGTGGTGGCTTATCTTATGTGAACTTCCTTCTTTGGCAGAGCTTTGAGATGAGCTAACTGTGTCCTTTAAGTCGTGACAGAGGAATGGGCAGGGCAGCTCAAGACACAGCTGCACTGCAGTGGCAGCACCAGCCTCACCTGTGTTCCCTGCAGGTGCCAAAGATTGTGAGACACCTCTTTGAGTACTGTGATGAGAAAAATACAACCGCTCACAGCTTTCACTCACTGCTTGCCCTGATGGTGGATAAGTGGCCTGGGCAGGTCATTGCGACAGCTCTGGAGGTTGCCCCAATATTCAGGTACTGGCCCTGAGAGCCCAGAGGGCTTGTTCCCTGAGGGGAGAGGCACCTGAGATTCTCTGGCTGCAAGACCCAAGGAACACTGCAGGATCCCAAAAGGGAGCAGGGCCCTCCATCCTACCACGCTTGCCAGCCCAGGCCCACAGCAGCCAAAGCTGGCCAGGCAGCCCAGAGCCAGCTCGCTGCTCCCAGCCCCGTGGGGAACACCCTGTCAGCTGTGCCCACCTGCCCGGGCAGGGTCCCTGGGCACCCAAGCCCTGCAGGGCTGGCCCAGGCTGTGCTGCAGTGGCCAGGGCAGCCCTGCTGACAGCGCTCTGCCTTGCAGTGACAAAGTCTGTCTGTGGAAGGGGATGTTCTCTGTGCGCCAGACTCTGGAGAAGGTTTTGAAGGAGCTGAATATGCAACTGCAGGACTGGCATAACAACATCTTCACTCGACAGCAGAAATCCTGCCTTATTTTCTTATCTGTGAGTCATCTGGTAAAGCCCACGTGCCCTTGCCCGCAGTTGTGCCAGGGGAGCCCTGCCACCTCTGCCCCTGCTCTTTTCTGCTTTCTTCCAGATGCTGGCCTATGGTAATTTGCTGGACTACAAAGTGTGTCCACTATACAAAAACTTGTGTCTTTGGAGCTCTCCAAGAAGGGAAATGGTCCATCTGGTGCTCAGGGCCCTGGTGACGCTGTCGGAGAGAGCCGAGACGGTGAGCAGGCTGCAGTCAGGGACAGATGTGGCACCTGGAGTCTGAGGTCTCAGGGAAGGTGCTGGTTTGTCCTGGGCTGTGAGTCAGGTGCTGGGTTGACTGCTCCAGATGCCCTGCCTGCTATGATGTGGCCTGGTGGCTGCCTAGGGACCGAAGAGCCACAGAAGTTTTCACGGAATGGAAACTGTCTTTTTCATAGGCAAGAATAATGAAGGGCCTTCTTCCCGAGCTGCTGAAATTCCTTTCGGATCGGTCTTGGGATATTTCAATGATGGCCATGGACGCCTGCCGAAATGTGCTGGGAGAGCTGAAGAAGAGTGAGGCCAGCCCCATGGCTGTGAAGATGGTGCATAGTCTCTTGCACCTCTTTGATGCGGTAAGGCTGATGTGGGAGCCTGAGCCCCACAGCGGGACCCTGGGCAATGCCAGCTGCCCTGCAGCCCAGCCCTGGGACAGCACTGGGAGCAGGTCCCGCTCCCCTGGGCTCTCCTGGGATGGGTTCTGGGCCTTGCAGCCCAGAGCTGCTGCTGCCCGCTCTGGGCTGGGACCCGCAGCATCGCCCCTCGCCTCAGCCAGCTCAGCTCAGCCCCTGCTGGCCGCGGGCAGGGAGCTGCTGTGTGCGAAGCTCAGCTTTCCTCCTTCCACCAGGAGGAAGAGTGTGTACGGGAGCGCTCCATCTGCCTCTTCAGAGACCTGCTGGGCAAAACAGTGTGGAGGGACAAGAAGGCCATGAGAAGAAACTCGTGGAAGGCTCTGGTCAGGCTTGTCCTTCACATGAGTGACCAGGCCCCCAGTGTGGCCAAGGTACCGATGTCCAGGCTGGGCAGTGACCCAGAGAGGGGCGGCTGACACCCCCAGGGGATCCCGGCCATTGGGGTGAGGCCTCCTTCCACAGGCCCTGGTGCCACCTCCCAGCCTCTGTCCTGCAGGCCTCCAGGGAAGCCATCCTGGCTATAGCAGAGCACCTCAAGTGGAAAGAGCTGAAGCACCTGGTGCAGACAGAGCAGACATGGAGGATGGGCGAATGCTTGGTGAGGACAAGCCCCAGGCTGGGCCTGGACTGCCCACCACACCATGCTGGAGCTGTGAGCTCTGCAGCTGGGCCTGTCCTGGGCCCAAAGCCCGGAGCTGCACCCTTGCCCCTGTCTCAAGAACAGCAGCCTCCTCATGTCCCTCCATGGGCCCAGCATGAGGGAGGGCTCTGGGGCACAGGGTGCTGGCAGGAGGGGCTGCTCTGGCCAGCCGGGAGCCTCTTAGAAATGCCCACACCCCTGTGCTCTCCCCAGCTGGCCAAGGACAGCAGCAGGGCTGAACAGTTCATGTGGGACAGCCAGCTCTACCTGCTGAGCCCTCAGGCCCCCATGCGAGAGGCGGCCCTCAGGTTCATTGGTGAGTCCCAGTCCCCAGGGTCCCTCTTGGGGCAGCCTGGCCCCGTCCCCCCCAGCCCTGGGGCTGCCACGGGCAGGGCTTGGCCTCCCTGTGCCCGCTGTGAGTGGCTTTGGTGGCCGCCTTGCCCAGTGCCACCCCCAGGCTGCTGAGCGGGTCAGGCAGGGCCAGGGGCCACGCTGCTGGATGTACACTGGGGAGCAGGGGCTGATGGAGCTCTGTGCCCAGGGCTGGCTGCACGGCACCTGAGAGAGCAGAGTGAGGACACCATGGCTGATGTCATCTGGAGTGAGTGGGGAGCCAGGGCCTGGGGGAGCTGAGGGGTCTCTGCACATACAGGGGCTCATCTGGGCTCTCTTTGTGTTGCAGAACTTGAAATACTGCAAGCAAGAGAGAAGGATGCCTCCATCCATTGCCTGGCAGCTCAGACCAGCTTAATCCTGAAGTTTCTAAAAAAGCAGCGAAGATCAAGATTCTCCCTGCGCACGCTGTGCTGCTGGCGCCACTGAGCAGAGAGGGACCTTCACATAAGGCTTGTCAGGGGCACAAACTCAAACACCTGCTGAATCGCGAGGTGTGAAAGGATGTCCTGGCTTTCTAAACTCCTTCTCAACGTGCAGCCCAACATTCCCGTGACTGCTGACTCCACCATTGCCCTGACAGTAGGGGCCCATTCCCCACAGCCCATGAGCATGGTGTGAGATGGTCTAGAATAACCCTGGGGTCATGGCCAGTCCCCTCCTGGCTCCCACTCCGAGGCTGAGCTGCCCACCCTCAGCCCTTCTGCTCTCCTGCCGGCCTCCCCCAGGCTGGTCCCAATAAGGACAGAGGTGCTGCCTGTGGAGAGATCCAGATCCCAGTCCTGGGGCAGCCACTGGGCCATCTTTTCAAGTCATTCAGGACAGAATGACTGCTTGATGGATGGCCTCTGCACCCACTTCATCTGTCAGCAGGAAGGTAAGAGAAGCTGTGGTGGGCTGCATCCCTGCACACAGCCACATGCCGCCGATGCTCCTCCTCCTGGGCCTTGTGATGGCCCCTGGTGTGCAGACATGGGGGCTCACATGGGTTCTGCTTCTTCCACAGAATTTGAAAGATTGCAGGCCAGAGAGAAGGATCGTGGGTGCTCAGACCTGGGGGTCTAAAATCCTAAGAGAGAAGTCAGTGTGGCTGGATCCAAGCCCTGCCACAGACCCTTCTGAACCATATTTAATTCTAGAACCTGAATTACTTTATATATATAATTTATACTGGTAAACAAAATGTATAAATTACATTGATTATTGTCCTGGTTTGAAAGGACAGGTGTCTGCCAGTAGGGGCAGAAGTTTCCCTTTTTGGAATAGAGACTTTGGTTCCACTCCCCTCCCCCAAGTATTACGATTGTTTGAATCAAGGACTCTGAGGCAGAGATAAGGGGGGGGTGGGAATAACAGCTCTTTTACTAATATATCTAACTATACAAACAGAAAACAATAACAGTTAAAATTGCTAACAGAATGAAATAGATAACTCGGTGTCAGTCCCTTTAGATGCAAGCACGCTGTCTCTGTACTTAGTCCAGAGCCCGGATTTGCCAGAGGGCAGACGGGAACGAAGGCAGGAGGGAGGGGGGAGGGGCAGCAGTGGCCACGCCGGTCTCGGGCGGGAACGGGCTCAGCCTCACCGAGGGCGGCGGCTCCTCGCTCACCGTGTGTGTCCGGGGGATCAGCTGTGTCCGCAGAGGCAGGAGGCTGGAACGGGGCAGATGCAGGGCAGGTGATCGCAGAGGGTCTGGCTCTGCTGTGCTCGGCCGCGTGGCTGAACGATCCCAGGCGTCCTCCTCCCAGCTCGCCAGAAACGCGAGTGCCCTCCCGGAAGCCTCAGAGGCCCCTCCGGGGGCCGTCCCCACCCACCCCCTTTGTCTTGACCCATCAGGGACCCTGGGTGTAACCCGGCCGGCTCTATTAGCATGATAATGGGAAAAATTCTTACAACTGACACAGTAACAGAAAAACACTCAACCCCGAACAAAGGTGTTTCCTGGAAAAGTCAGTTCTGCAAAGTCTGTTGCAGATTGTCTCAGCTTCTGAGGTGAACAGCCATGGCCTTCTGCACAGTTGTCTCTGATGCTGTTTCTAGACTTCATCAGCTTCTGGGCATGTGTGTGCCCTGGTATGCCTTTGTCTAGAGGGAAGGGATGGGAGGTGGCCATGGGGAGAGCAGCCCAGAGCCCAGCCACACGATTGCCTTTGCAGCAGGGCCAGCACCTGCAGTTGTTTTGGGTTTGTCATGGGGTGCAGGAGGAGGTAGGTGAACAACAGCTTTGGTAAAGAGAATGTCGAATCAAAGGCGTGTGTACTTGATGTCAGCCTTGAAGAGAAAGGGCCCAATGTATCCCTGACAGGATCTGATCCTTTCACTGGAGTTTGAACAAGTCCTGATTTGACACTTTAGCTGTGCCAGAAATGATGGGATACTAAGCACGGGCAGGCATCTGCCCCCAGTGCCTCCACTCCCCTTCCTGGCCATGGCATGGCAGCCCTGGAGAAACCTGGGCTGGCAGATACCTTCCAGAGAGCAGCAGGGCAGGGAACTCTGCTGAACTTCCTGGATGCCAGTGAGCCTGAGATGCTGGAGGTGTGAGAGCTGGGGAGCAGCGAGCATCCCGAGAGCTCAGCAGCTTCTGGGCTGAAAGGATGCCAGGGAACTGAAAGAGGGAAGGGCAGCAGCAGAAGGAATGAGGGGCTTGAGAAAAGCAGGTTTTGACATCCTGCAGAATGGCTTTATGGGGATGTGGCTGGAGATTTGCAGTTGCTGTGAGGTGCCTAAGGGGCAGGGATGGAACAGTGATGTAACCCATTCCCATACTATCCAAAAGGCCAGTGGAGGCAGTGGCAGCACTGAAAATACTGATGCCAAACTTGTGGATTCCAGATGTGGAGGTTCTTTCTGACCCCCAGGTGCTCTACAGGCACCTAAATCCCAGAGCTCTATAGGCTCCTGCTCTGAGCTCTTGGGCTCTTACTTGTCGGGTAATCTTCTAAATAAGCAAAGCATCTAATAGTTAAAAAGTTTATTTATTACAAAACACATCTTATTACAAAGCACATCAGTCTCAAAAGGCAATACTAAAAGCAATGGCAAGCAATGGCAAAAGCAGGAGCAATAAGCAAATGGCTAGAAACCAGAATGGCTAAAGCAACACCTCTTCCAATACTTACTGTTATATAGCATTTTTCCAACAAGCTAAGATGCAAACTCAGACCACTACTCTTTAACCTACTAGAATTCTAGTTTCTTAGCTCACCAGGCTACATATAACACTACACTTAGAGTACAACTTGTTCTACCTAAGAAATGTAAGCAATGTTCTTACTATAACTCTATTATGTCTAAGTCCTGTCAACAACTGTAGGCTTGGAGCCTCTACTGAAGATATCAGCATTTTTGCAGCCTTCAATAGAACACAGGCTACTGCTGTGGAATCCAGACCTTTTAGTCACTAAAAACATCAGAACTCACCCTAGGACTCATTCAATCCCTATAGTTTGATTTCTCTCTGAATTCTTCAGAGAGACCCCTAAATCACTGAATCCAACAGAGGGGGAAAGCAGTATTTCTTTCCTGCCCTCAGTACAGTTCCAGGAAATTTCTATTCTCTCCTGGTGGGAAAACTTTGACATTTCTTCAAGTACTCAAATGCCCCAGCTAATAAGATGTGCTTGTGCACCTCAAAAGCTGCAGGTCCTCTACGGCCCCAGAGGAATCTTGTCCTCTGATGTAAACATGTGCTCTGGCCCATTCCAAAATCAGGATCAGCATCGTCCTGGGATCATCAGGGAGCTGAGGTTCGAAAGGAAGTCTGGTTCAAGGCTTGATTTCATCTGAATTGAAAAATCCCGAAGGCGAGGTAGGGGGAGCATCTCAGAACTTGTCTGAGCAAATGGGAACAAAGGGCTTATGTCCTCTCTGATCTCCCTTCATTTCCCTTACACCATGTTTTGTCTCCCCCTAGGTCCCCCAGTGCAGAGCCTAGCTTTTTATTCTCCATCAGATCCTGGGTGGCACTGCCAGGCTGGGATAAGGAGCCCCTCAGCCTTCCCTGCTCCAGGCTGGACAAGCCCAGCTCCCTCAGCCTCTCCTCACAGCCAAAGAGCTCCAGCTGCACATTGGAGGCCCTTCCCTCACCCTGCTCCAGCAGCCAGACATCTTTCCTGCCCTGGGGAACCCAAACTAGACCCCAGTGACCTGGATAATCCCCGTTCATGATGTCCTGGTCACTCAGCCCTGGGTGCTCCTGGCCTGCCTTGCTGCCAGGGCACTCGGCTGCCTCCTGCCCAGCTCCTGCTCACCAAGAATTTTACTGCCAGGGCCTGGTGGATGCAGGGAGCGCTGTGGTTGTTGTCTCCCAGAACTTTAGCCGTTGTTACTACATCCCACAGCATTCCCTGGAAAAGCTGAAGCCTGTGGCTTGGAGTGGTTCATCCTTCCCTGGGCTAAGAAATACCTTGGTGATGCAGGCCCAGAAGGTGGTGGGGAATGGTGCCATGTTCAGCATGTGGGCAGTGGTGTCCTGCAGGGATCACTGTGGCCCAGTCCTGTTTAGCATCTTTATTGATGATCTGGAGAAGGATTTGAGTGCACCATCAACAAATTTGCAGATAAAATCAAGCTGTGTGTGAGTGTGGATGTGCTGGAGGATAGGAGGGCTGTGCAGTGGGACCTGGACATGCTGGTTCCAGCACCCAAATCCAACAAAGTGAGGTTTACAAGACCAGGTACTGAGTCCTGCACTTTGGTCACAGCAACCCTTGCAGTGCTGCAGGGGACAGAGTGGCTGGACAGCAGCCAGGAAGAAAGGGAGCTGGGGGCACTGATGGACAGCAGGCTGGACATGAGCCAGCAGTAGATAAGTAGATAAGAAGGCCAAAGGTATCTGACCTGCATCAGGAGTGGTGTGGCCAGCAGGAGCAGAGCTGCTGTGCCAACACTGACTTAAGCCCAGCTCTGCACACAGACATTGCTGCTGCAGCTTGAGAGAAAGGAACAAAAGAGGCATCTCTGGAAAGAACATTGCCGAGAGATCCTTTAGTTTGTTTAAAGCCACTGTGAGAGCACAGGCCCTCATTGACACAGTCTATGGCCACAGGGAAGGTGGAAAGAAACAAAATGAGAAATAATGACCTTTATCTGAGGACAATATTAAAAACAGAAACAAAACAAACAAAAAAAATACAAAAAAGTCAACAAGAAATATCAAAGATTACTTTTACTACAAATCATTTGCAGAAATTGGCAAACAGTTTAATGTTTCTGAAACCATCCAGTCATCAGTCCCCACACTGCAGCCTTGAGCTCCTGGTTCTTCAGGCTGTAGATGAGGGGGTTCAAGGCTGGAGGCACCACAGAGTACAGAACTGACACTGCCAGATCCATGGAGTGGGAGGAGATGGAGGGGGGCTTCAGGTGAGCAAACATAATAGTGCTAAGGAACAGGGAGAGCACAGACAGATGAGGGAGGCAGGTGGAAAAGGCTTTGTGCCGTCCCTGCTCAGAGGGGATCCTTAGCACAACCCTGAAAATCTGCACATAGGAGAAAAAAATGAACACAAAACAAATTAGTGATAAAGAGGCAGTAACAGCAAGAAGCCCAAGTTCCTTGAGGGGAGATTTGGAGCAGGAGAGCTTGAGGATTTGAGGGATTTCACAGAAGAATTGTTCCAGGGCATTGCCCTGGCACAGGGGTAGGGAAAATGTATTGGCCGTGTGCAGCAGAGCATTGAGAAAGGCACTGGCCCAGGCAGCTGCTGCCATGTGGGCACAAGCTCTGCTGCCCAGGAGGGTCCCGTAGTGCAGGGGTTTGCAGATGGACACATAGCGGTCGTAGCTCATGATGGTCAGGAGATAGTACTCTGCTCCAATGAAAAATAGAAAGAAAAAGAGCTGAGCAGAACATCCTGAGTAGGAGATGTTCCTGGTGTCCCAGAGGGAATTGTGCATGGCTTTGGGGACAGTGGTACAGATGGAGCCCAGGTCAGTGAGGGCCAGGTTGAGCAGGAAGAAGAACATGGGGATGTGCAGGTGGTGGCCGCAGGCTACAGCGCTGATGATGAGGCCATTGCCCAGGAGGGCAGCCAGGGAGATGCCCAGGAAGAGGCAGAAATGCAGCAGCTGAAGCTGCCGCGTGTCTGCCAATTGCAGCAGGAGGAAGTGGCTGATGGAGCTGCTGTTGGACATTTCATCACTCTGAGCATTGCGGGCTGTTGAAAGAAAACATTGATAAGCTGGACTAGCCTCTTGGAGTTAATCCTATGTAATTTTATTTAATTCTCTCTAAACTGCTTCTCTTCATGAGAGAAAATTTCAAGAAAATATTTTTAGTTTTGACTTCGAGTTTGTGCAGCTGAGTGACTGCCTTATTTATCTTCAGCATCACTCTCAGCCTGAGGAGCCCAGAGGGAGAACAAGGCTCCCTGTGCCCCAGCGCAGTCAGACCTACTGGGACCTCCCACCCAGGTGTCCCTTGCTCATTACACCTTCCTCTACTTCAAGGTGGCTGAACAAAACACGTTTGAAATATAAAATGGACTTTTTGAAGACTCTAACTAAAATTAATGTTCTCCAAACCATCAACTCTTTCTCATGCAGCTGCATAGGGAGGAGTAGACAGGGTTGGTCTGGCTCTCTGCTGCCTGCTGTTCTGCCTACTGGGAGATCTTCCTTTGTATCCAAGGCTTGTCCCTGTCCCTGGTCTGTGCCCAGACCAGTCCTGGGGGCTCAGCTCTGCCCTGCACACTCCTCCCAGCATAGGGGCCTTTCCCTGCCAGCACGGCCTTAAGGGCAGCTCAGACAAACACAAATGTTGCAAGCCAAGGTGCTGCTCCTGTCTGTAGGCAGAGGAGGGTGAGGAGGCACTTTGCGAGGGAGATGTGAAGCAGATCTGCTGATCCCCAATGGGACAGTGCAGGAGTCTCAGTGACACAGACACACCTGACAGCCCCTTTCCCTTCCCTTAAGGAGAAAGCTGAGAGCAGCCCTGGCCATGCAGCACCATCTCCACAGCAGGAAGAATCTGTCCTCATGGGGGTGCCTCCTTCCACCTCCAACTTCTCCCCACAGTGCATGGGAAGCTGCCAGGCAGGCTGAGAGCTGCCCCTGGTAGGTGGCACATGCCCTGGGCTGGCCAAGAGCCCTGAGGTTTGCAGGAGCTGCTCTGCAGAACAGCCCTGGGCAGCCCTGGCTGCAGCCCCAGCTTCAGCCCCTGCAACCAACCCTAGCACCAGGAGCCATCCTGCCATGTCACTCTGACGGTGCTCAGGGCAGCCCTGCTCTGCAGCACATCCTCCTCCTCATCATCATCCTCTTGTGCCTCAGAGAAACTGGGAGAGTCCTCCTGACACATCCCCCTGACTGTGGGCTGTGCTGACTCTAGGAAATCCCTCCAGGAGCACAGGGGACATTGCCTTGCACCCACAGACTCACCATGTCGAGGGCTGTGCAGATTTCTCTCCAAGTGAAGCCTCAGCTCAATGTCTTCCCACTCCTGATTGCCTTCAGCCTGTCTGTGCCTGGCTCCTGTTTCCTCAGTGCCTGCAGGCAATGCCTTCAACCCTGCTGGGCTGGGAGAGGAGCTGATTCTCAGCAGAAATGTCTTTTTGAAGCTTTTCCTGGTTGCCATTATCTCTCTCTGTGCCAGGAGACACAACACAACGACTTTGATGACCCTCTCAGGAGTTTGATCTTTTTTAAATTAGATTCAGTCCCTGAGAGAATGTTTTTCAAAAATCCTCTCAAGAACTCAAAATTAAATTGAAACTTGAAAGTTTCTTGAACTTTTAATGAGTCTCACTGAGAGACAGGACTGAGAAAGTTCCCCAAGGTACCAGATAGAGCAGAACAATGGAGGCACTGGTGACAGGTAGGAACAAGGAAAGTAAAGGTGTCTATGACAAAAATTTAGTAATATTTTTACCATGCCTGTGAATTTTTAGCACAAGAACAAGGCATGCAGGGGCTGCTTTCCCAACAGGCAAGTTGTGAAGACAAGAACATATCTGGCTCAAGGGTGCAGTGATAGAATGAACACAAACTGGGAAATTGGAATGGGATTTTAGGAAATGGGTACATTCTAGTATACATGTAGCGACTTAATATAAGCAACACACTTGTAGAATGACGTATCCACACAAGAATAGGAGTTATCCTATTCTTGGACATTGGATTTGAGGCCTGAAAAAATGATTTTTTCATCAAATTTGTGTTAAGGATATATTTTCGATATTCTGGAGATTTGATGATAATGAACCTCACAGAATCAAGGAGTCAAGTGTTCCACTATGGAACCTCAAGGAACAAAGGGGCTTTTAGACACTGTGGGAGCTCATGGAACCAAAATCCATTTTGACAGAGTGGGGCCATATGGAACCTATGGTTCCTTGTTACACTGCAGATCCAAGGACACCATAGTGGCACTGAGAAACCTCATGGAACCAAAAGTCCATTGTGATAGAGAAAGGCCTCATGGAACCAAGGGGCCCTTGTGACACTGTGGGGCCTCATGGAACCAATGGTCCATTGTTTATTGCAGATCCAGGGAGGCCCTGGTGACACTATGTAACCTCCTGCAATCATGGATGCATTGTGACACTGTAGGGCCTCACAGAACCAAGGTGACCATGTTATACTACAGAACCTTGTGGAACAAAGGGACCATTGTGACACTGCAGAACTGTTGCTGAAAGTTTGAAAGCTCGTGGAACTAGAAATCCACTGTTACCAAGGGGCCACTGTGACACTGTGGATCCAAGGAGACCATTGTGGCACCGTGGAACCTCATGGAACCAAGGCCCCATTGCTACACTGTGGGGACTCATGAAAAAGAGGTCCATTGTGACATTGCAGGGTGTCATGCAACCATGGAGACTATTATGAAACAGAATCACAGAATGAATGAGGTTGGAAAAGGCCTTTGAGATCATCATGTCAGACCTATGACCTGATGTTACCTTATCAACTTAACCATGGCTCTGAGTTCCATGTACAGTCTTTTTTCAAATGTCTCCTGGGGAAGTGACTCTACCACCTCCCTGGGCAGGAGATTGCAATTCCCAACCACTCTTTTAGTGAAGAATTTTTTCCTGATGTCAAACCTAAAGTAACCCTGGCTCATCTTAAGACTGTGTCCTCTCATTCTGCCAGTGGTTGCCTGGGAGAAGAGACTTATCCCCACGTGACTACAAGCTGTGTCCAGGTAGTTGTAGGGAGACTCACTGCAGACCATTGTAGCCATTGGGGCCATTGCAGCACGGCAGGGCCTCATGGAATCAAGGGGACCCCAGTGACAGTGTGGGGCTCAATGGGACAACGGGACCATTCTGACACCATGGAACCAAGGAGAGCTTTGTTACACTACAGGGCACCATGGAATGGAACCATGGAGACCATGATGATATTTTGAGTTCACATGGGACCAAAGGTCCTGTTATGGGTTATGTTTTCGCTAGCTCCTCTCCCTACCCCCCACCATGGAGCTGCTGGCCCCTCCCCCGGGCTGTTTTATCTAGGCTGGTGTTTTCTGCTTTAGCTGCTGCTCGCTGCTGGTCGCTGCTGCTTGCTGCTGCTTCTGCTGCCCCCCCCCCCCCCCCCGATGCTTCAGCTGCTTTCCCCCCAGCTGCTTAAGCTGCCCCTCTCCCTCTCTCCCTCCTCCTCATCCCTAAGATTTGCACCGGCTCCAGAGGACACAGATCTGAACTTCGAAGACCACCTCTGGAAGTCTGCCAAAGAAGCTCTGCTGCCTTTCCCAGCGAAGATCAGCCGAGTTCATCTCATCTGGATCTGTGCTGGGAAGTGTTTCTTTTGTATTTTTGTTAATAAAAAGTTTTTTCCACTTTCCCCTGAAGAAAATTCTTTCCAAGCTTGGTGAAGGAAGGAATTGTAAGGAGGAGGAGGGGGCCATTTGGAGGTCTTTTTCCCAAATTTGTCTTAAACTTGGACAAATTATTTTGGTGGCCCGTACGGGGAAACCAGAAAAAGTTCTAATTCTAATAATATTTTGTTTTCAGCTGTTGGTATTGATATGTCTATTGAATCGAGAATGTCTTTTGTTGTGGGAGCCTGCCGGTATGTGTGGTCATTAGGTTTCTTTGAAGTGTTAATACCGTTGTGGTCGTTGGGCTTGTTTACGTATCCGGAGATAGCTTCGGTGTTGTCTTTAATACGAAGTTTTTTCATTAAAGGGATATTAACAAAAATACTCATTGGGCTAGGCTTGATGATAATGGCATACAGGAGATTTATAAGAATGTTGGAATCTGCTTCAGGAATGTATAAATCATGGCTTGTGTTATTTATTAGAGGAGAAGCAGGAAAAGAGGATTTTCTGCCTTTATTTCCTTTCCTCTCCTCTGAATTAGCTACATCTTTATTAGAAAATATTCAGATCTCCCTGAATATTAAGGACATTATTTTTTTGGCAGTTAATTTGGTAAGTCTTTTTTGCACCATTTGCAGTTTATACAGAATAAAGGCCGAGGTTTCTAAAGGGGCTGGGAGGACTCCTGATTTGGGAGTCAAGCTGGGCAGGAGGAATCTTGAGTGGAACGGCAAATGGGAGAAAATGGGCCAGATTTTAAAGGAGTTTTCTGACGCCATAATTTGGGAATTCCCATCAGAACAGGTTCAAGATCCGATTGAGGTTGCAAGGTACTTAAAGGAGAAATGCCAGGATGGTTCTAAAGAGAAAAGTATTATTACAGTGAGCTGGGCCCTGGCACATGCATATCACACCCTGCTAGGCACTATAGAGCGGAAGACAGAGGAAAGGGAACAGGGAGATAAATTATCTCCTATCCCAGTGACTCAGGTTCCTGCCAACCTCCTAGGCCAAAACCCAGCAGATAAAATGGATAATAAGTCCCAACCAATGGCTGTGGCTACCAGTAGGAGAAGAGGGAAGTGCATCAAGCAGACCGATCAGCTAGTGGATGATGATGATGATGATGATGGAGAGGGACCCTCAACACCTTCTGATGTAAAATCAGAAGTCAAAACAACTAGTGGGAGAGCAGAGACCAATAATGAGTCTCTTTCCCTAAAGGATCTTCATGGTTTAAGAAATGATTACACCCGGAGACCTGATGAATCTATAATCAGCTGGCTAGTTCGTCTCTGGGATGCAGCAGGTGAGGCCACAGTTTTGGATGGCACGGAAGCGAGACATTTGGGGTCTCTGTCCCACGATCCTGTTATCGACCAAGGCGTGATGAGGGGAGCTAACCCTCAAAGCCTCTGGGCATGGGTCCTGGATAGCGTGGCACAAAGATATCTGTGTGCAGATGACCTATAAGTGCACCAGACCCGATGGAAAACCATGGATCAAGGAGTCCAACGCCTCAGGGAAATGGCAGTAGCAGAAATTATTTTTTCAGATGACATAACAACTAGAAATCCAGACCTGGTACCATGCACACCGGTGATGTGGAGGAAACTCATGCGGCTTGGGCCACCTGACTATGTGTCTGCCCTAGCAATAATGAAGAGAGATGAGGTGTATGAGACAGTACTCGATATGGCAAAGAAGCTTCGTGCGTATTCGGCTGCAGTACATGGCCTGACTCATGCTAGAATTGCAGCGGTGGAAACACGCTTGCAAGACTTAGATGATAAGATACAAGAAAATCATTGGAAAATTAGGCAGGAGATTAAGGAGGACGTCCTCCAAATCTCAGCTGTACAGATGAGAAACTCTGATATCCAATGCAGATGTTCCCCCAGTTGGGAGAGAGTGTACACTCCCCGAGCTGAGTTGTGGTTTTTCTTGCGGGATTCTGGAAAGAACATGAGAAGATGGGATGGGAAGCCTACAGCTGCTCTGGCACAACGAGTGCGGGATTTGAAGGAAGAAAAAATTGAAAGAGGAAGTTCCACCAAAAAAAGAGCTGCTCCTGTTTCTTGTAGGCAAAGTGCTGAACGTGATACTGATAATGACATGTCTGACCCTCTTGAGGGAACTTCTAAGATGTATGCCCCAGAAAAGAAGGAGCAATAGGCTTAGAGGGGCCCTGCCGCTAGCCAGGGGGAGGCAAGGGAGAACCGTGCTTTTTGGACCGTGTGGATTCGATGGCCTGGCACTTCGAAACCCCGAAAATACAAAGCTTTAATGGATACAAGTGCACAGTGTACGATACTTCCATCAAGACACATGGGAGCAGAATCTGTTTAAATTGCTGGTGTGACAGGTGGATTGCAGGACTTCACCCTGGTGGAAGCAGAAGTGAGTTTAACTGAAAAGATTGGAAGAAACATTTTATTGTGACTGGCCCAGAGGCCCCAAGCATTTTGTGCATAGATGACCTTCGGAACAGGTATTTTAAGGACCCCAAAGAACTCAGATGGGCATTTGGAATTGCAACAGTGATGGCAGAGTGCATCTGGCAATTGAACACCTTGCCTGGACTATCTGAGAATCCAATTACAGTAGGACTTCTGCAGGGAGAAGAACAACGAGTATCAATTGCCACTTCAATAGTGCACCGCCGGCAGTAAAGAACAACGCGAGATGCTGTGATTCCTATTCATAAGATGATCCGAGAGCTGGAAAGCCAAGGGGTGGTCAGTAAAACCCACTCACCCTTTAACAGCCCCATTTGGCCTGTGAGTAAATCTAATGGAAAATGAAGACTGACTGTGGACTATCGAGCATTGAATGAAGTGACTCCACCGCTGAGCGCTGCCGTACCGGACATGCTGGAACTCCAGTATGAGTTAAAGTCCAAGGCAGCAAAGTGGTATGCCACCATTGACATAGCAAATGCATTTTTCTCCATTCCTTTAGTAGCAAAGTGCAGGCCTCAGTTTGCTTTCACCTGGAGGGGCGTGCAGTACACCTGGAACTGACTGCCCCAGGGGAGGAAGCACAGTCCTACCATCTGTCATGGACTGATCCAGGCTGCACTGGAAAAGGATGAAGCTCCGGAACATCTACAATATATTGATGATATCATCATATGGGGAAACACAGCAGCAGAAGTGTTTGAGAAAGGAGAAAAAAAAATCCAAATTCTCCTGGAAGATGGCTTGGCCGTCAAGAAGAGTAAAGTTAAGGGACCTGCTCGGGAGATTCAGTTCCTGGGAGTGAAGTGGCAAGATGGACGGCGTCAGATTCCTACTGATGTCATTAACAAGATTACAGCTATGTCCCCACCTACTAACAAGAAGGAGACACAAGCTTTTCTAGGTGCCATCGGCTTTTGGAGAATGCACATCCCTGAATACAGTCAGATTGTGAGCCCTCTCTACCAGGTCACTCGCAAGAAGAACAATTTCCACTGGGGCCCTGAAGAACAGAAAGCCTTTGCCCAGATCAAACAGGAGATTGCTCATGCAGTAGCCCTTGGCCCAGTCAGGAAGGGACCAGATGTGAAGAACGTACTTTACTCAGCAGCTGGGAGCCATGGTTTGTCTTGGAGTCTGTGGCAGAAGGTGCCTGGTGAGACCCGAGGCCGACCCCTGGGATTTTGGAGCAGAAGTTACAGAGGATCCGAAGGTAATTACACTCCCACAGAGAAGGAAATCCTGGCTGCCTATGAAGGAGTCCAAGCTGCTTCAGAAGTGATTGGTATGGAAGCACAGCTTCTCCTGGCACCCTGACTGCCAGTGCTGGGGTGGATGTTTAAAGGAAAGGTTCCCTCCACCCACCATGCCACCAGTGCCACGTGGAGTAAGTGGATTGCTCTTATCGCTCAGTGCGCCCGGTTTGGAAAACTAAATTGCCCTGGGATTTTGGAAATAATTACAAACTGGCCAGAAGATGAAGTTTTGGTGTCGCAGATGAGGAACAAGGACCAGTGATACGGGCTGAAGAAGCTCCACCATATAACCAGTTGCCAGCAGAGGAAGCACGCTACGCTTTATTCACTGATGGCTCCTGTCGCGTCGTAAGGACAAATCGGAGATGGAAAACAGCTGTATGGAGCCCTACACGACAGGTTGCAGAGGCTACTGAAGGAGAAGGAGGATCTAGTCAATTTGCTGAACTTAAAGCCGTCCAACTGGCCTTAAAAATCGCCGAAAGAGAAAGGTGGCGAAAGCTCTATTTGTACACTGATTCCTGGATGGTAGCCATCGCTCTGTGGGGGTGGCTGAAGAGATGGAAAGAGGCGAACTGGCAGCGTAGAGGAAGACCAGTCTGGGCTGCTGATGAGTGGAAAGACATCTCTACTCGGTTAGAAAAACTACTTGTCAAGGTTTGCCATGTAGATGCCCATTTCCCCAGAAGCAGAGCTAATGAAGAGCAGCGAAACAACCAGCAAGTAGATCAGGCTGCAAAGATAGGGGGGTTGGAAATAGATTTGGATTGGGAACATAAGGGAGAGTTGTTCCTGGCTCAATGGGTCCATGATGCCTCAGGCCATCAGGGTAGGGATGCCACCTATAAGTGGGCATGAGACCGAGGGCTGGATCTAACCATGGACAGCATTACTCAAGTTATCCATGAATGTGACACTTGTGCTGCCATCAAGCAGGCCAAGTGGGTGCAGTCCCTCTGGTAAGGAGGGTCGATGGTCCAAGTACAAGTATGGGGAGGCCTGGCAGACTGACTATATCACACTGCCTCAGACCCGCCAGGGAAAACATTACATGCCGACCATGGTGGAAACTACCACTGGATGGTTGGAGACCTACCCTGTGTCCCATGCTACTGCCCGCAACACCATCCTCAGCTTGGAAAAGCAGGTCCTTTGGAGGCATGGTACCCCTGAGAGGATCGAGTCAGACAATGGGACTCATTTTAAGAATAACCTTGTCAACACCTGGGCTAGGGAACATGGTATTGAGTGGGTGTACCATATCCCTTACCATGCACCAGCTGCAGATAAAGTGGAGAGGTACAATGGATTGTTGAAGACCACCTTAAAGGCATTGGGTGGGG
Organism: Erithacus rubecula; assembly: GCF_903797595.1. Taxonomy (NCBI): domain Eukaryota; kingdom Metazoa; phylum Chordata; class Aves; order Passeriformes; family Muscicapidae; genus Erithacus; species Erithacus rubecula. Next base: position 44,966 of record NW_027636094.1, on the reverse strand, counting down.
GATCTCTCAAGAACTGGGAGCAACACCTGGCAAAAGCCACTTGGTTAGTCAACACTCGAGGTTCCACCAACCGAGCAGGTCCCGCCCAGTCGGAGTGCCTTAATGTAGTAGATGGAGACAAAGTCCAAGTGGCCCATGTCAGAGGGTTGCTAGGGAAGACCTGCTGCCTCGAGTACAGGCAAAGCCATTTGTGCGATTGCCGTTACTCAAGGACCAGGATGTACTTGGTGGATTATGCAGAAGGATGGAACAACCTGCTGTGTACCTCAGAGAGGTCTGATTATAGGATGAATTATACACAAATATTATTGTTGAGTGTTACCACCATTATATGCTAGATTTTATGAATAGAAGGAAATGTGTAAGCGACAAAGGCCTGAGCAAGTGAGAAGGAAATGTGTAAGTATTGAAGGTTTGAGCAAGTCAGAGGAAGTTTTCATATTGTGTTTAGTGAGTGAGTGTGTATCACAATCAGGTGTCAATGATCACGATATGGGACAAGGGGTGGAATGTTATGGGTTGATGTTTTAACTAGCTCCTCTCCTTGCCCCCCCCCCCCCACCCCCTTCCCTCCGCCATGCAGTTGCCGGCCCCTCTCCTGGGCTGTTTTATCTAGGCTGTTGTTTTCCAGATGGCTGCTGCTGCTGCTGAGGTTTTGGCTGCTGCTCGCTGGTGCCGTCGTTTTAGCTGCCCCCCGGCTGCTTTGGCTGCCCCCCCCCCGGCCCAGCCCTCCCCAGCTGCTTTGGCTGCCCCCCTGCTTTGGCTTGTCCTGGGCTTGCTTTGGCTTGCTCTCAGCTGCCCCTCCCCCTCTCCCTCGTTCAAGGGATTTGCACCGGCTCCGGAGGGCATGGATCTGGACTTCGGGGACCATCTCTGGAGGTCTGCCCGGGAGGCTCTGCCACCCTTCCCGGTGAGGATAGGCTGGGTTCATCTCATCTGGGTCTGTGCTGGGAAATGTTTCTTTTGTATTTTTGTTAATAAAAAAAGTTTTTTCCACTTTCCCCTGAAGAAAATTCTTTCCGAGCTTCGTGAAGGAAGGAATTGTAAAGTGGGGGGGGGGGGGGGGGGGGGGGGGGGGGGGGCTGGAGAGTTTCTTTGGTGGTCTTTTTTCCCCAAATTTGTCCTAAACCTGGACACTAAGAAAGACAAATCCCCCAATTAAAAATTAAACTCTATTGGTTATTTCTCCCACTTTAAGATGATTCATACTATTTGTAATCATTTTATCATCTTTATTACTAACTTCTTCTCAGACAGGGTCAAGGTGAGCACTTCAGGGTCCGGGAAGACATTTCTGGGGCACATTTGGTGCAGTTTTGGGTCTGGAGAAAAAATTTAGAAGGAAGTCTGGACTTCAGAGCAGCACTTGGGGGTCCAGGGAGACACTTGGAGGTCAGGGAGAGGAATCTGGGACCCTTCGGGGTCTGGGCGAGCACTTGGGGGGCTCTGACAGGGCTATCTGGGGCACGGGGGATGATGGGAGTTGTAGGCGCTGGTATAATACAGTTTAAAGGGGCTGCAGAGCATCATGGGAGCTGAAGGCGCAACTTCAGTATCTTCCTTTGAGGCACAGGGCATGATGGGGGATGAAGTCTCAGCTGGAATGGCATTTTACCAGAACTGTCGAGCATGATGGGAACTGTAGTCCCGGAAGTCCCTCTTGCAGAGAGTTTGAGGTCCGGGAGGGCCCTGCGGGGACACTTTTGCCTCTGAACGGTGACTTGAGGTCCTCAGAGGGGAACGTGTATGATTCAGGAGAGCTTGGAGGGATCTTGGGGAGCTCTAACCGGGCTCTTTAGGGCATGGGGCACAGCAGGAATTTCAGACGACTGACTGGGTTATGAGGTGCTCTGAGGTCATGGGGGATGGCAGGAGATGAATTCCCAGAAGTGGCTGTAACAGGCATCTGTGGGGTTGGGAGCGTTCCGGGGATTCAGGGATGGTTTGGGGAGGTTCCCAAATGAGCGCTGCGGGTACACTTGGGGATCCTGGAGGACATCTATTGGACATATGGGGGGGGGAAATACCGGTGTTTTGTGGAACTCGGGGAGTGATGGGTATTGTAGTCCAGGCTCCAATGGGGCTCTATGAGGCTGCGGGGCATGATGGGTATTGTAGTCCCAGCTCCAATGGGGCTCTATGGGGCCGCGGTGCATGATGGGTATTGTAGTCCCAGCTCCAATAGGGCTCTATGGGGCCATGGGGCATGATGGGAGTTTGAGGCACAAAGGAAAAATGGAGTCGGCACAAGGCACAACCCCTGAGGCCCCGATCCCTGGCCTGAACCTCCTTGGTGGCACCTTGGGCTGGCACACACCTGAGCAGTGTGTGTGTTTTCCATAGGGAAAATTAGGAGTTTTAGATTGCTTCAAAATTAAAAAAAGTGGGAAAAATCCTGTTTGCTTGAATGGAGGCAGCTCTCCAAGCAAAGCAGGACACAGGTGAGTGAGGGAAGACAGGATGGGGTTGGGCAATGTGGAGCAAGATTGTCCACACTGGGTCAGACCTCAAGGCACAGATTCTCTGAGCAGGCCAGATCTCCTGAGAAGAGACCCTGGATCAATGTCAATCACAGAATGCTGCAATCAAGAAAACAGCAATAAAATACACACTTTAAAATACGAATGAATATTATTAAGATGCACTTAGAAATATTTTTCCTTAAATATTATAAGAAACATTCCTAATGAACGGCACCAGACCAGAGGGAAATCAAGGCAGAGCCATGGTCTGTTAGGAAACCTCTCAAGAACTCCAAGTCAAAATCAATCAAATAAAAGTTTCCTAAAGTTTTAATGGGTCCCAGGGAGGAACCTTAGTGAGAAAGTGTCCCCAAGCCTCAATCAGAGCAGAGAACTAGAGGCAGAGATGACAGGTGGGGACAAAGAGAAACCAAGTCTTGGTGCCCTGGGGCACAGCAGGGTCTGTGCCACCAAGGGCTGGGAGGAGACACCTTGTCCTGAGCCACTGGGGCCTCCTGGCACAGCCCCAGCAAGGCTAGGCACTGTCACCCCTTGTGCTGCCCTCAGCATCCCCCCACGTCCCAGTGGCCTCAGGGATCTGCTGGGACCAGCCCCTGGGGACCCTTGGTCAGGAATGGCCCTGGGGGCTCCTTCATGCTCCCAGGGACTGCAGGTTTTTCCAAGGACTTTGGATTTTGCTTTTGCCTTGGAATCTCTGAGAACTTTGTGCAATCATGGCCTCCAATTTTCTGCTTTAATTAGTCTCTTGAGAGCCCTTCTCAGTAACAACACTCAGTGGGGCTCATTAATACTTCAAGGTACTTCAGCTTTTTTGAGGTACTTTTCTTTTTCCTTTCTTCTGTGAGTCTCTGCGAGGTTTTTGGGCAATCATGGCCTCCAGTTCTTTCCTCCAAGGAGTCCATGAGGAGCCTTTGTAGGGGATGGACCTCAGTGGGACCCATTAATGCTTTGAGACACTTCGGGTTTTTCTTCTGACTTGGACTCCTGGAAAGGTTTGTGCCATCTCCTCTCAGGACCTGAGATTCAAGGGCTCAGCACCATATGCACCACAGGGCTCATTTTAAAAAAGCAAACCATGACAAACATGACAAACCTTGACAAACCATGGCTCTGCTTTGATTTCCCTCTGGTTGTGAACATATTCAGCATTTTGTTAGATTGAATATTTTGGCTGCTTTTATCTTGACATTTTCATGACCATCTTCATGAATGATCCTTGATAAAACTCTAGAGATGTTTCTGGCAAACAAAGATTCTGGCTGACTCTCATGATAAAATTTACAGGCATCAGTAGTAGTTTAGTGACATGGTTTTTAAATCCTTTTTCCTCATTCTCATTTATGTTAGGAGCAATAATTCTGTTGTCCACAGAGCTGACATCTGTTTAATTCCAGAATAATATCCCCAGGGTCCTTTGTTGTTCAGCTTTCCTGTGCTGTTTGTGGGTGGCAAGGCTTGGTGGGGTCCTTTCCCCTTGGCTGGGGAGGTGCCTGGTCCCAGTCCCTGAGGGCACCCAGGCTCCTGGTTGGAATTTGTGTGGAAGTGCCTCAGTGTCACATCAACCTTCACATGGAGCTCCTGGATCAGAGCATTTTCCAAAGAGCTGTTGGGGCAAACAGGGAGATTTGGTCCTACAGGATCTGTAAAACAATATCCTAATACATCCACTTGTTCTCACACAGACACTTGGCTGCAGGGACTGATTCCCACCTTTCTCAGCCAGGTTTCAGGATTCAGTGTTGTCTTTCCCCAGAGCTGTTCCTTCAGCTGCCTCTGGAGGCCCATTTAGCCTCTGCATCCATAATTAGGACTGGTGCATCCAAACCCTTTATCTCCATGAACAGCAGTGGTTTAATGTGGATGTCCTTTTTTCACAGCTGTTTTATAAACTGCAATACCTATAATTGTGCTTCCCTGCCATAGGGTTGAATAATCCAATTCTTCACTATTGTTTAACAGAATTACTTTAATTTCCCTGTGATAATCTGCACTGATTACTTCTCCCAAGACATGAACACTTCAAAGCCAAACTCGAGTGAGCATTTATCAAACCAAAGTGTCCTGGAGGAATCTGAATTGCTGTTCTGGTATTGATAACTATCATTTGTTTCTGATTTACCATAACTAATTCTAATGCATAAAGGTCCAGCCCTGCAGCCTCTGGGGGGAAGCCCTGTCAGGGGCCATCACACCCAGAATAATTTCCCAGGAAGTCCAAGTCTCACTGTCCATGGCTGTATTTGCAAATTGAGTGCAGCCATGCACATCCAAGGGGTTTCCATTTCTCCAGTGCAGCAGTTGTTGAGGGTATGGAGCACATTGGGGGGGATGCATTTTCATTGTGACATCTTCCCATCTCCTAATTTTTTTAACTTCCTATTTAACATCCCCTTCATCTGTTCAATTAATGCTGAAGCTTGTGGATGGTCTGGTGTATGAAAAAACCCAGCAGTCTTACTCACTTTATTTTTCACAGGAACAGGCAAAGCATTCCACATCCTCGTGTCAGCAAACCCTGTTAAAACTGCCAAATTCATCCTTTCCTCTTTCATTCATTGTATATGATCTCACAGAGTTCAGCAGTGATGTTTGGGTCCTGGGCAGTAATTTTGTGTAGAATATTAAGTGTTACAGCCCTGAGCAGGAGAAACTAAAAAATTACTACTTGGAGCATTATTTTACAGTGCCATTATGTGTATGTGAAAGTATATGTATCAATTTTTTATTGTATATATATATATATTTATACATATATAATAGGTATTATATATATAAAATAGGTATTATATATATAATAGGTATTATATATGTATATAATTATTGATTATAATATTACTCTATCCTTTGCACAAACAAATCCAAGTTCAAGATTAAAAGCCTTTTCTGTCACTCCATGTAGGAGCATTTTGGCAGTAGTCATTCTCTCTGTTGGTGCTGTTTTTGAGATGCTATTAATAAAATTCATCCTCATCTTCCTACACACAAGTTCTTTTTCATTTTCCCATATTTCAATACATCCAGTGGTTCAGCTTCTTTCAGCTGACTTCCCCATTGGTGTCATTATGCTCTGACCTAAGCCCATTCCAGAGGCAGCAAACTCTAGGGAAGGTTTTCCCTCTACCTGGGAATTTCAGACAGGACTGATTTCTCACATTTACATACAAAAAGCAACATTTTGTGGTGGTCTAGCCAGACTACACCAACTTTGTTTTACTAATAGGCAGGGTCATCAGCAGAGACACAGACACCAAGTTCAAGAATCAGTGTCATTTACTGGACATCATTCTGGTTTCATTCTCCTCTTGGGTTCCTCCCAAAGGCTGGCCAAGTCTCAAGGAGGAACCAAGGGAGCTGACTTGGATCATAAACCCCCGGACATGGCCAGATGTCAGATTTCAAAAAGGTCAATATATGTTTCATTAATGAGTGCATACACCTATCACAAATGACCATGCGTATTTTGCTAATGAGTGTATACAAAGATAACCTTTGGTTGGAAGGTTCAGCCAGAGGTCACCTTTGGCTCAGGGTCTGCTGTCCTGGCCTTGTCACTTCAGGGACGTGGTTTCATGCTGATTTGACAGTGCTGGATGAACAGCTGGACTCAGAGTGCTCAGAGGTCTTTTCCAAGAGAAAGGATTTGATAATTCCAGGATGTCATCTGCTGGATTCAGCTAGGTCTATGTTGGCAGCACTATTTTGGTCCAAAAGTTCCCTCTTGCTCAGCTCTTGTGGCCTAAGGCCTCAGCTCCTTTAGCTCCTGGTGCTCAGCTGCTCATGCGGAACAAGAGGACTCAGAGAGAAGAATACAGTCCATCAAATTCCTTCTGGGACACTGAGAGGGGAGGGTGTGGAACCAGGAGCATTGTTTGTTGTGGCCTCCTCTCTGCCCTTCCCACCTTTCAGTACTTTGAACCAGCCAAGAGCTTTCTCCAAGGGTGCAATGAAGCAGCTGTTCCTGCTCCCAGCTCTGGCTCTTCCCAGTCTCTGACCTTGACTGGTTTTGTCCCTCTTGCTGTGCCCTCTGTTCCCCTGTGCTCGGTGGCTGCTGCCCAGGACTGTGGAACTGGCACATATCAAGAGCTCCAGCCCCAACTTTCTCTGTCCTTGGAGCTGCTGCTCACAGCAGCCTTTTCCATCTGGAAGTTCCACATGGACAGGGAGTCCCCAAATCTGTTTCCTGCACAGCCTCCAGTTGAGGGCTCCCAGGTGCCCCAGGCTGCTGTGACACCACTGCACACAGGATGGGAGAGTGACAGGGGCTGTGCTGAAAGTCAGGTCCATGTGCTGCTGCTGCTGGTGCTGCTGTGGGAGTCATTTATCCAGCTCTGCCCCAGAGTCAGGGATCAGATCCAGGCACTGCTGCTGCTCCCTTGGGATCTGTGAGATGGGGAACATATATGGTTGTGAAAATTCAGGATTTTAGAAGCCTATAATATGCTTAAGCATGTGGAGGGGAAATAGATCACATAGGAGAAACAGTATCCAAGAGACCACACAGGAGCTTAGTTGCCAGGAAAAAAAACATTAAGATAAAATATATTGCGATAACTCAGCAAAGCAAGACCCAGGTGTTATCCAAGCCTGACAAAGCAGAAACCTGAGGCTCCAAAAACCAGTCAGAACCAGACAAGTGGTTTTCAGGGGAACAAGTTAACCTGAGGAAGAGCCAGACCTGCACTTTGCCTGCCCAGAAGCAGAGGTCAAACAGCAATCACCAAGGAAGACATACAGCCTTCATCCCAAGAACCACCGAACATGACAGCAGGAGGTGTGGCAGCTAATCACAATCCAAGGTGGGAGAAGGCAGAAATGGGTGGGCAGGGAGATGTGGGCTTGTGGGATCAATGTGTATTTATGTCTGGAACCTGTCTTGACCAGGTACACATGGTTTGGAGGAGATATCCACCCATGTGTCCCAGCTGGCAATAAAACATACACTCTACAATTTTGGTGTCAATTCCTGATTCCCAAAATCACTGTAACACTCCAGATGCTCATGAGCCAAGGGCCAGTGTGACACAGCAGGGCCTCATGGAAACAAGAGGCCATTGTGAGCCTGCAGGGCTGTAACATCCCAGAACACTGAAATGCTGGGGGTGACCAAAGGTTCCTTCACTCAGGTTTGGTGCACAAGAGAAAACCCAGCCAGATATTCTCAAGAGTTCAAAATAACACTAAAACTTTACTGGCAAAGTATAGAAAATCAAGGATCTCTTGAAAAGGATTTAATACATCCAATTCATCACAAAACATTCACCATAGCAGGAATTTCATTAACTTAACCCATTTAACCTTAGAAACCTTTAAACACTTAATTTGTTGAGGTACCCAAAATTTTCCATATCAAGAGCATTAGAAGAAGAGGGAAGAGAGAGAGACATAAAGACAGAAGCTCTATAGAAAGACACACACATGGCTACCAACTCCTTGGGTTCCAGTGTGGGTGAGACACAGACCCCAGCAGAAGGCAGGGTACAGACCATGGGCTCAGCACCTACTTCATGTTTTGAGCCCCTGGGCCTTCGTGGGCCTCCCCCAGGTGGAACTTGTGATTGCTCAGGCAATCAGAGCCTGAGTCAGCACAAGCCCACTGTGTGACTGTCTGACAGCTCATCCCAAGGTGTCTGGGACATTGATCTCATCCAGCCTCTGACAGTGACCATGGTGACACTGTGAAGCCCCATGGAGCCATGGGTCAGTTGTGACAATGTGGATCCAAGTTTAGACACTGTGGAAATTCAGGGAACCAAGAAGCCCTGGTGACACTGGTGCCTCATGGAATCAGGGGGACTTTTGTGAAACTCAGGAGTCCCATGGAATCAAGGGTCAGTGATGAAACCATGGGGTCTGTAGAACCAAGGCCTGTAGAACCAAGGAACTATGTGACACAACTGGGCCACATGGAACCCAGGGTACATGGTGACACTGCAGAAGCAAGGAAAGCATTGTGACAAGGAGAATATTGTAGCAAGGAGAATATTGTGACACTAGAGGGACTCATGAAATCAAGGAGAATCTTGGGACACTGTGGGACCCTGTGGAACCAAGGGAACACCAAACAGGTCTGACTGGCTGGGCCTCCTGGGTGCCACCTGACAGGTCTGGCTGACCTTGGCATGTCGAGGGCTGTTGCTCACCAGCCCCTCAAGTACTGGGGCTGTGTGATTTCCTTCCTGTGGAAAAGAACTGTCTTTCTCATTGAAGTGGCCATGGCCAAAATTTGGATTCCTTCTCCTAACTTCCTTATATGCAAAGATTGTTGCCAGATGAAATCTGTCAGGATAGACAGATCTGGCTGGTTTGGCTACCCAGAGGTCACTTCTCATCTGCCTTTGAAACACTGCGACCCATGTGCTTTTCTTATGGGGAAAAAAAACAACCTTTGACATCCAGGCATCCATGGCCAAATTTGGGATTCCACTTCCAGAATTCCTTATATCCAAGGATAACTCCAAGACAAAAGCTGCCATGACTGACAAGTCTGGCTGGCCTTGGCTTCCTGACAGCTGGTTCTCATCTGCATTTTGAAAAACTGGGGCTCGGTGCTTTCCTTACAAATGAAAGGAACTCTCCTTCCATGCCAGGCGCTCATGGCCAAAATTGATACTGCACCTCCAAAAATCCCTGAGTCCAAGGATTACCCCAGATGAAAGGTGCCAGGAGAGACAGGTCAGACTGGCTTGGCCTATGGTGCTCACACCTCATCTTCTTCCAAAATATTTGGGCTTCACACTTTTCTTTCCTATGAAAAAAAACCATTCACCTTGACGAGGTGCCTATGGCCAAAATTGAGATTCCACCTCCAAAACCCTGTACATCCATGGATTGCTCCCAAGTGAAAGCTGCCAGGACAGACAGGTCTGGCTATCTTTGGCCTCTTGGAGGCTGCCTCTCCCCTACTTTTGAAACTCTGGGGCTCAGTGCTTTCCTTCAAATGGAAAAGAACGATGGTTCTTGTCAAGATGTCTATGGTCAGAACTGGGATTCTGCCTCCCAAATTCTGTATGTCCAAAAAATTTCTCCCAGGCAAAAGCTGCCAGGACAAAATGGTCTGGCTGGCTTGGCCTCCCAGGAGCCACCTCTCACCTTTTCTGCCTTTGAAATACTGGCGCTTGGTGCTTTCCTTCCTATGGAAAAGATTCAACCCTCTTATCAATGCAGAAATGACCAAAATTGGGATTTCACCTCCAAAATTCTGTGCATCCGAGGGTTACTTTCCAACAAAAGTTGCCAGGACAGAATTCAGGCTGCCTTTGGCCACTGATAGCCGCCTTCCATCTGCCTCTGAAACACCAGTGTCCCATTCTTTCCTTCTTATGGGAAAGAACTGTTTCTCCTCCAGGCGTTAATGTCCAAAATTGGTATTCCGCCTCTGAAATTCCATATATTCGGAGATGGTTACCAGAAAAAATTGCCAATACAGTCAAGTCTGGCTGTCCTAGTGCATCTGATGACTGCCCTTCATCTGCCCCTGCAACACTGGGGCTCAGTTTATTCCTATAGAGACCATGGTGACATTGTGGGGACATCAAGGAACCATGGAGACCATTGTGACACTGCAGGGTACCATGGATCCAAGGGGCCATTGTGACACTGTGGGGCCTCAAGGAAGCAAGGGGACATTGTGACACTGCAGAAGCAAGGTGACACTGAGGGGCCTCGTGGAACCAACAGGTCATGGAACAGATCTGGGTGGTCTGGTCCACCCAGGGGCCACCTGGCAAGTTTGACTGATCCTCGCAAGCCAAGGGTTTCTTCTCATCAGCCCTTGAAGTACTGGAGCCCCGTGCTTTCCTTCCAATGGAAAAGAACCATCTGTCCTACCCAGTGCCCGTGTCCAAAATTGATACTGAAAAATTCCTAATATACAAGGGTTCTCCAGACAACATTGGCCAGGACAGGACTGGCTGCTCAGGCCTCTAATGCTCACCTCTCACCTAAAAGAAACCCTGAGGAAAGTATTTGAGCAAGTTTGACTACTAGAAGAACATCAATGAGTCTCTCATCCTCTGAAAAATTCAGATGCTCCTTTGATCATATGTGCCTTTTTTTCCTCATGGTGTATTATGCATGCAATAATTTTTCAGCTAAATAATATTATTCTTTTCACTCTACCAGTGTTATCTGACATTTAACACCTCCTCTACCAGTGGAAGCAAGTCACCTGCATAAGCAAACAAAATAAAGAATCCATTAGGAATTATTTGACTCTCTTCCCATCTCTCACATCTGCTCTGGATCTGGAGGTGCAGCCGTGGTGCCCACAGCAGCCCTGGGGCTCTGTGCCCCATGGCTTCCCTGCTGGGCAGCCTCTGCCAGCTCCTGCACAGCCCGTGGCACCTGTGGGCTGCACTGGCAGCCCTGCCCCGGCTCTGCCGGGCTCTGGGCTCGCAGAGAGGCCGGGCAGGGCTGCCCATGGCCGGGAACAGGCCCTGAGCCCCGCAGGAGGATGGAGCTGGGCCACAGCCAAACTCAGCCCAGGGCAAACCTGGGCTCAGCAGCCAGGGCTGGCAATGGCTGGGGACAGAGGCTGGCGCTGACAAATGTCCTGGGCCCCCTCCCTGCTCCGTGCATGCCACCAAGGGCACAGAGCAGCCTCCTCTCTGGGCCACTTGCCTGTTTCCAATGCCTTCCCCAGGTGCTGGCCCTGCCCCACAAGGGCTGGGCTGAGTCCTGCCCCTGCACGCTCAGCCAGGCTGAGATGGACACTGCTGCTTTCTCTGGCAGGCTCTCTCAAGCCAGCCCAGCTCCTTGCAAGCTGTGCCAGCTGCCCTGAGCTCTGTGCAGCACCAAGGGCCTCTCCCCAGCACAGCCCAGCCGGCTCTGGCCCCACAGCTCTGCTCAGGGCAGGGGGCTCTGGGCAGTGGCCCCACGGCCTCAGCCCCTGCCAAGGGCACAGCAGCAGCTGCAGCTCAGACAGGACTCAGCCCCAGCCATGGGCAAGGTGCTTGGCCAAGGCAAAAGGAGGCTCCCTGTGTGCCCTGCTCCCCTCTCCCTGAGCTCCTGAGAGCTCTGCAGCCCCTGCTGCCATCCCATCTGCCCAGGCCAGCACAACAGCCCCAGCCTTGGGGCACTGCAGAGCTGCTCCTGCTCCAGGCCCAGGGCCCATCCCAGAGCTGGGGCAGCCACAAAGCTGTGCCCATTTCTGTTCATTCCTGCTCTGATGAAGATGGATCCTCTGCCACTTGGAGGCGGCTGATGAATTTTACTAGTCCAGAGCTCTCTTCTTTCTTGATCTCTTCAGTTCAGGAATTCAGCAACAAATGCTGACAAACATTTGTTCAAAACACCCAAACAAGAAAAGCCCTTGGGAATAATTTAAGTTTTCAATTCTTTTGTGGTTAATTAAACAGATTTCAGAAGTGTATTTCAAGTGAATGTAATATATTTTAAAAAATGGAGAGAGAACTGGTTTGTGTTGTTGTTTTTCCTGTTTCTAGATCTAGTAATCTCCAATTGATATTGACTCCCAGCACTTTCTAGTGCAATCTGAATAGATACGAAAATCAAGATCCTTGAAGACTGACCATCAATATCACTTTGTCCCTACTCCCTCCCCAGCATTTCCCTCATCCAACCCCTGGGACACGTATGGGTCAGGAATGGTGTGGCCTGCAGGATCAGGGCAGTGGGTTTTTTTCTGTGTTCGGCACTGGTTGGGCAGCACCTTGAGTGCTGTATCCAGTTCTGGGCTGGCCAATTTAGGAAGGACATGGAAGGGCTGGAATGTCCAGAGAAGGGCAACAAGGCTGTTGAAGTGTCTGGAATGCAAGGACAGTGAGGAGTGGCTGAGGGAACTGAGGATGTTTATCCTGGATAAGAAGAGGCTCAGGGGAGACAAGGTGGTGTCAGAGCACAGGTTGGAACTGATGATTTCCAAGATCTTTTCCAGCCTGGCTTATTCTGTGATTCTCTGAAACCACCCTTGGAGCAATTGCAGGATGAGCCCTGGGCCTCCTCTTCAGAAGGTCCAGCAGCCCAGGTCCCTCAGCTTCTCCTCACAGACCACAAAACCCATCCTGTCAGTCCTGCAGAGCCTCTCCATCCCTTCCTCACTGCCCAGAACAGGGAGCCCCACACCCAGACACAGCAGCCCAGATGTGCCCCCCTGGTCTGTGGTGCCTCTGGCAAGGGAGCAGCAGGAGGCACTGCAGGACCCTGCAGACAATTCCTGAAGTACTTGTAGGATGATCCTGCTCCCCAAGGGATATTCCCATGGTGCCAACTCAGGAACTGAAATGGGGAGTGGGGCCAGATTAGAAAGGGCAAAGAGGGATGGGCTGTTTGTAGGGGAGGGGAGAGGGATTGGAAAGAGGAAGAAATCAGAATTTTGAGAGAGTAAAGAAATCCAAGGTGAAGGAAAGGAAATGCTCAGGGCAGTTTGGGGGTGGCTGCCAGGCTGCCCTGGCTCTGAGCAACAATGTCTTCAGTGGGACAGGAAATTCACAACTCATGGGAACAGACTTTCAGAGGCCTCCACAAAAAAAAACCTGTGTTGTTTCCCCACCAGTCCCCCAGCCCTTGCTGGCCCCAGGGGCTGATGGCATTTGTGCTCACTCAGCTCCATCTCCTCTCTGCAGCACTGTGCTCTGTCAGCAGATGAATTTGCCCCAGTCTCTGCACACAGACATTGCTGCTGCTGCCCCAGAGAAGGAAACAAAAGTGGCATCTCTGGAGAAAACTTTGCTGAGAGATCCTTTAGTTAATTTAAAGCCACTGAGGGTGCGGCTCCTCATTGACAGAGTTTGTGGTCATAGGGAAGGTGGAGAAAATCAAAGTGGGAAATGCCACAAAGAATTACATTTTTGTGGACAACATTAAAAGAAAAGTAGATTAAAAAAAAAGCTTCAAATTGAAAACAACAAGAAGTATCAAAGATTACTTTTACTACAAGTGATATTCAGAAATTTGCCAGCACTTTAATGTTCCTGAAACCACCCAGTCATCAGTCTCCACACTGCAGCCTTGAGCTCCTGGTTTCTCAGGCTGTAGATGAGGGGGTTCAGGGCTGGAGGCAGCACTGAGTGCAGAACTGACAGGGCCATATCCAGGGACGGGGAGGAGATAGAGAGGGGGACTTTAGGTTGGTAAATGTGTCAGTAATGACGAAGAGGGAGACTGCGGAACCCAGAAAGGCATTCCCAATTAGAACAAGGCCTGTGCCCTCTCCCTGTCGGTCAGCCTTTTGGTCACTCCCACCCTAATTCCCTGTTGGCCCTCTGCCTTCCCTTGTGGCACCCCCATGTCCCTGGGCAATTGGTCCCTAAGGATTTCCCTCCTGCTGATCACATGACAAAACCTGGAGCCCCACAAGCCCCTTCACCTTTGTTCCCCGAACCCTGGATCCATGCGAGGCTGAAATAAACATCTCTGTAAAACCGGCAAAGGCCTTTCCTGCTCCTTCACCCCAAGCAACTTCTAAATGCAACACATGGCGCTCCGAACCCAGACTCTTTTCCATGAATGCATCTACATCAACCAGCCCGAGACTGTTTTTTAATCTTACTGTGGTGAGTTTAAAACTCTGCAGCACTCTTTGCTTTATCTCGTTTTATTCTCGTGTGCTGGGAAGAGACTTGGGGTGAAAAAAATGCCAGTAAGATCCATCTGCTCGCAGCGGGAAATTTATCTCCAATTTAAAAACATTCTTTGTCGCAGCAATTTTCAATTCTTGAAGGGGGATTTGAAACTTCTAGTATGCTGGCTGTGTGAAAATTATCTTGACGTTTCACAAAAATAATTTCTAATTTAAATGAGGCAGTGGGAAAATTGCAAAGTGAAGACTTCCTAGTAGTAAAAACTCTACGTTTGTTTATTTTAATTCGTCTAGGTGTTCAGCTTCCTAATGAATATTCAGAAAATGCTGAACCCCAGCTTTTTCTGCATTCCCCTTCCCCTACAGCCCCTCTCCTGTCGCAAGAAAAGTTTCCTTGTTCACATTTTGCCCTCACCCCTGTTGTACAAAATGGCACAGACCGCGTGGCGGGACACACAGAGTCCCCCTCCTCTCCCATTATTGGGTCGCGCCCCTCCCCTCCTGCTCGGGACCCTGCCCCCACGCACACCCTGCCCCCCCAAGCAGCCGAGTGAAGCATCTGCTGTGACAGAGAGCCTGCGACCACCCCACTGCTGCTGGCCACGCCGGAGCTGGCCCGAAGCCAAAAGTGGTGCTCTGGCCTCAGAAGTTCCGCGCCAGAAGCCACAGCCCCAGCAGCAGCAGCAGCAGCAGCAGCAGCAGCAGCGCCTCATCGCCAGCACAGCCACCGTGCCGCTTCCTCGCCTGTGCTGCCGAAAAGAGAAGTGGCGAAAGCGGCCCCCGCTTGCCACCCACACACCCCGCCCCGCTCTCCGCCTGCCCCCCGTGGACCCCCACGCACCCCCTGCCCCGCAGGCAGCCCCATGCACCCCCTGCCCCCCGTGGAGCCCCACGCACCCCCTGCCCTGCGGGCAGCCCCCGTGGGCTGGAGCCTGCGCACTCAGCCCTGCCGGCGTGCACGGCACCCCCAGCACAGAGCAGCTCACACTCCTCAAGCTCTGCCGCTGCCAACCCACAACAAAAACAGCCCCTCTGACACCAGCACGTCCAGCAGCACAGACACGAGCACAAACTCACCAGCAAAAGTAAAAACATCATTGCTAAAAAAGTGTTACGAACTGTCAAATGGTTCACTGTAAAGAATAGATACAGATTCATCACTCGAAATTATACCAAAGAAGATGTGTTTGTTCATCAAACTGCAATAAAAAAAAAATAACCCTAGAAAATGTCTCCCCAGTGTAGGAGGTGGAGAATAAGTGGAATTTGACATAGTACAAAGGAAAAAGGGCCTTCAGGCAGCAAATGTTACAGGGCCTGGTAAATTCCCAGTGCAGGGAAGCATTCATGCACCAAACTGCAGCTACAATTCAGCTACTAGAAAACCTTGTCCTTAACACATCAAAGCAATCAGCCTTCAAGTTACAGCAGCAACCCAAAAGCAAAAACAGCACAAAACACCACTCAGCTGTCCTGGAGCCAAAAGTCTGTTTCTCCATTTGCAAAACCTGCCAAACAAATATGTGCCTTCTGCCAATCCCTATTGCTTCCCTACTTCCCTCCCACTTTCCCCTTTTTACATCCACAAAGTAAGTCCTTTCAAAATTTCCCCAAATCTCATTACCCTTTCTTTATGTTCCCTCAAATTCCTAACCCCCTTTCCGCTCCACAGTCTCCCTCCCACTGCCATGCTTCTCCCTACCTTTGCTACCCAGCTGCCAATCTGTTTTCCCAAAGTTCCTTTTTAATATAAAGCAGGGGACGATATGGGAGGGAGAGAAGAAAGAAAAATCTCCCAAGGCAATAATCTTTGTTTTTTCTTCAAAATGAATGATTTCTATTTAAAGTTTCAACAGGTACCATTCTACCTCATACAAGCTCAATCAAAGTCAGCAAAGTTCCAGTCCATGCTAAAGGATCCCCTTCCTTACTCAGTTTCCTGACAAGCCGTGCTGAAAAAACTTCACCTTCCTTCCTACCAGTTCCAAAATGCTTCAAAAATCTGTTCAAAAACTGAGAACTCAAGAAATAGCTTGCATTTTTAAAATTGGTTTATGAATGCTTTTGATTTTTTTTTTGTCGTTTTGCGTTTTTTAGTTACCTTAATTTTACATTTAATTTTAAAATCCTTTAAAAAAGCCTTTTTAAATAACAAAGAAAAGGGGAGTTGTGGAGACCCAGAAAGGCATTCCCCATTAAAGAAGCTCCCTGTGCCCTCTCCCTGTCGGTCAGCCTTTTGGTCACCCCCACTCTGTTCACCTGTTGGCCTTTTCACCCTAACCCCACCTTGAGCACCCCCTGCCCCTTGGCAATTGGTCTCTAAAGATTTCCCCGCCTTCTTATCCCATGACAAAACCTGAACCCTCCCACAAACCCCTTAGCCCTTGTTCCCCAAACTCTGGATGATGCTGACCGGTGGCTAAAATAAACATCTTTGTAAAACCCTCACAAAGGCCTTTCCTGCTCCTTTACTCTCCTTCACCCCAAGCAACTACTAGAGGCACCATTTGGTGGTTTGTTCTTTTCTTTCCTTGGTTTCAATTTTTCAGTACTGTCCACAAGGAAATGTCACTGTATGTGCTATATTTCTTTTTGTTACTCTCCAACTTCGATGTGACCCACAGACTGTGACAATAAGGAGCTGTGCTCTTGGTGGATCCATTAGGCCCAGTTGTGTCCTAATGGACACTTGGTTCCATGAGCAGTGGCAATGTCCCAGTGGCACCTGTGTTCCATGACACCCTGCTGTGTTACAAGTGACAGTTGGTTCCATGAGATTCCATGGAGTTACAATGGTCACTTGGGTTCCATGAGACCCTGCTGTTTTGACAACTGACACTTGGCTCCATCAGATTCCATTGTCCCAAAATGTTCTCCTAGATTTCAAGAGGCCCCTCTGTGTCTCAATGGTCCCTTGTTTCCATGAGCCATGGCTCGGTCCCACTTGCCCCTGGGTTCCATGAAGCCATGCTGTGCTCACAATTGACACATGCTTCTATGAGATTCCACTTAGTCACGATGGTCCCCGTGTTTCCGTAAAGCTGTGCTGTGTCATAATGGACATTGGATTCTGCAAGAAGTGGCAGTCCCAGAGGCACCTCTAGTCCCATGACACCCCACTTTGGTGAAGTAGAGTCTTGGATCTGTGATATTCCAGGTTGTCCCAATGGTCTGCTGAGTTTCATGAGGCTGTGCAGTGTCACAATGCTCACTGAGTTCCACATGCCCTGGCAATGTCCAAGTAGCACCTGGCTTCCATGAGGCCCCACAGTGTTTGCAGTTGGCACTTCGTTTCCCAAGACTGCCTTGTGTCGCAGTGCTCTCCTGGGTGCCATGAGGTCTTGGTGTCCAATAATGGAGCCTTGTTTCCTCTGGGCCTGGCAATGTCCCAGTGGCACCTGTGTGCCATGAGGCCCCACTTGGTCAAAGTATAGCCTTGGTCTCACAACGAACCCTTGTTTCCTTGAGGTGCCATTGCACCACAGTGGTCTTCTTAATTCCATAAGGCACGGTGAAACAGTGGACACTTGAGTCTATGATTTTCCATTCCATCACAATGGTCTCTTGAATTCCATGAGGCCCTGTTTTCACTATCGAGCTTTTGTTCCACATTTTTCCATTGTGTTACAACTATCTCCCGTGCTCTGGGACGCTGCAACATGAAACAGTGGACATTTGCTTCCATGTGACTCCACAGTGTCACAATGGTGTCCCGGCTTTCATGGGTCTCCACTTTACAATTGACACTTGGTTCCCCACGGTCCCATGGTGTCACTGTGCTCTCCTGTGATTCACAAGGCTGTGCTGTGTCACAACGGACACGCACTTCCTCCAAGGCTGGAGATGTCCCAGAGGCACTGGGTTTCCCTCCGGCCATGCTTTGTCAGAACTGGGCCTTGGTTCCATGAGAATCCATTGTGTCACAATGTTCTCCTTAGTTTTATGAGAGCCTGATATGTTGACAATTGATCAAGGAACCCTTGGTTCCTTGAGGTTCCATTACACCACAGTGGTCTCCTTGGTTCCATCAGCCCTAGGTTTGTCACAATGATGCCTTGGTTCCATGCATTTCCATTGCATCACAATGGTCTCTTGGATTCCATGCGGCCCTGCTGGGTCACAGTGGAGCCTTTGTGCCATGAGTTTCCATTGTGACACAATGGTCTCCAGCATTCCATGAGGCCTGGCTGTGAAACAGTAGGCTCTTATTCCATGAGTTTCCATTCCATCAGGGTGATCTCTTGCATTCCATAAGGCCCTGAAGTGTCATTAGGGAACCTTTGTTCCATGGTGGTTGCAACAGGAAAGAGACCACTGTGCCACTGTGGAGCCTTTGATCCATGTGTTCCCATCGTGACACAATGGGATCCAGAGCTCTATGAGGCTGTGCCGTGAAACTGTGGACACTTGGTTCCATGAGATTCCACGTTTTCACTGTCAGGAAAATCCCTAAAGACAAGAGGTTTATGTCCATTAAGGAGACAGAGAAGTACTTCAACATAAATTGAAAAAAGGGAGAGAGTTCACTGGGGCACACTCCCGCAGGGTTATCTCTCTCGAGGTTTCAGAAGATGAAGCCTCATTTTATCAAAAACTCCCAGCTGCACGTGGCCTTTTCATTTCCTGGCTGGCCAAGGCACTAGGAAGCTACAACCTTCCTGACACGCCTACCCCATATCACCCCTTGAACCTGACATTTCCCCCTGAAGTTCAGGAGTTCGGCCTTGTGAAGACCCTTGTCTGTTTCAGGAGCCAAACTGTCTGGGCCCAGTAACAAACCAGTTGCCCAAAGTCAGTAGAAACATTACCACTCATTTCAAAGGACTTAACATCCATCCTTTTACCCACCTAATGATTTGTAAATACATTAGCATACATCTTTCTTCTAACACTGATGTTTCCTGTGTATGCGACAGTCTGTTAAGCCCAGCCTTTGGCCTGAACTTTCTGCTGTTGCAGTTCCATGGACAGAGGTTGTTGCCTCTTCCCCCTTCCATGGCCAGGCTGGTGTTAAGCCATCTCCAGGACAGTGGGGCCCCACCCCACACCACTGTGCCCTGGGAAGACAAAAGCCCTCACTGCAAATGTCCCCATTCCTTTTTCTTCCCAGGCATTTGGATTTGCAAGTGGGGTTTGCTGTTGGTTGCCACAGGAAAAAAGAAGACACCTGTGACACTGTGGGGCACATAGAACCAAACATCAATTGTGACACCACAGAAACTCACAGAACTAAGGAAACCGCTGTGACATTGTGGGGCCCCATGTAACCAAACATCAATTGTGACATTACAGAGCCTCACAGAACCCAAGTCCATGGTGACACAAGAAGGGCTCATGAAACCAAGGAATCCAAAGGTCTAATACAGATCTTGCATGGTTCAACCTTGTGAAGAGAAACCTCCTTGGTGGCACTTTGGGCTCAGCACACACTTAAGGAGGGTGTCTGTAATTGGGAAACTCAGGAATTTTTGATTGCTTCAAAAAGACAAAAGGATGAAAACCCCTCTTTGCCTGAGTGCAGCCAGTTCTCCAAGCAAATCAGGTCCCAGTTGAGTGAGGACAGGATGGGATTGGGGAATATGGAGCAAGGTTGTCCACACTGTGTCAGACGTCCAGGCACAGCTTGTCTGAGCAGGCCAGACCTTCTGAGGAAAGAACCTGGATCAATATCAATCACTGAATCCTGCAATCACCTTTGCTCTAAAAAGCAACTAATGAACGGCACTAGATCAGAGGGAAATCAATGCAGAGACATGGTTTTGTCAGGACTGGCTTGATCCCAATGAGCCCCATGGTGCATTTGGTGCTGAGCCCTGGAACCTCAGGGCCTGAGAGGAGATGGCACAAACCTCTTCATATGTCAAAGTCAGAAGAAAAACCCAAAGTGTCTCAAAGCATTAGTGAGTCCCATTGAGGTCCATCCCCAACACAGGCTCCTCCTGGACTCTTTGGTGGAGAGAATCAGAGGCCATGATTGCCCAAAAACTTCTCAGAGACTCAGACAGGAAAGGAAAAAGAAAAGTACCTTAAAAAAACTGAAGTACCTTGAAGCATTAATGACACCCACTGAGTGCTGTTACTGACAAAGGCCCTCAAGAGACTAATTAAAGCAGATAATTGGAGGCCATGATTGCACAAAGCTCTCAGAGACTCCAAGGCAAAAGCAAAACCCAAAGTCCTTGGAAAAACCTGCAGCCCCTGGGAGCATGAAGGAGCCCCCAGGACCATTCCTGACCAATGCTCCCCAGGGACTGGTCCCAGCAGATTCCTGAGGCCACTGGGATGTGGGGGGGGTGGTGAGGGCAGCACAAGGGGTGACAGTGCCCAGCCGTGCTGGGGCTGTGCCTGGAGGCCCCAGTGGCTCAGAACAAGGTGTCTCCTCCCAGCCCTTGGTGGAACTGACCCTGCTGTGCCCCAGGACACCAAGACTTGGCTTCTCTTTGTTCCCACCTGTCAGGTCTTCCTCCAATTTCCTCCTCTGACTGGAACCTGGGGACACTTTCTCAGTTGGGTCCCTCAGTGGGATCCATTAAAACTTTCAGAAACTTTGGAGTTTGATTCTGACTTGGAGTTCTTGAGAGGTTTCTTCAGCTCCCTCTCGGGGACTGATGTTCAGGAATATATCCCCAACCCCCAAGAGGATCATTAAAGTCCTTTCGCTGTGTCTGTATTTCTGATCTGGGACAGGCACCAGCACAGAGGCAGCTCATGGCAAGGGCAGCGCTGCAGAGAGACAGCTCTGCCCAGGAGCAGCTCCTGTGCACAGCCCAGCAGGGCTGGGTCTCTGCCTGCAACCATCCTGGGCACAGCACAGAGGCACAGAGGGGTTAAACTCAGCCTGGACTGGGAGCACAGAGCACAGCTCAATGAGGGCTCACTAGAGCAGAAATCCTCACAGTGTTTGAAACAGTCACTCTCTGGCTGTGGGAAGGTAAGCTGCAGTTCGTGCAGGGATCTCCTGAAGCTGGCACATGCCACAGTTTCAGGACCTTCCAGGAAGACTCTCAGACCTGATGCAGTGCAGGGGATGTGACCCTGGGCAGGGCTGGGTTTCCCTGCTGCAGCACCCGAGGCACAGCCCAAGGCAGCTCGAATTTGTCCAGGCTCTGCTGCAGGGCTGAGCAGCCAGGGCTGCAGCCAGGGGTGCCCAGGGCTGTCCTGCAGAGCAGGGTCCTGCAGCCCAGAGTGCTGTGCTGGGGCAGGGACTCTGCTTCCTGCCAAGAACAGCTCTCAGCCAGCCTGTGGAGCTGCTCCCAGCACTGGGGGAGAAGCTGTGGGGACAAGGAGTGACCCTGAGCAGGGCAGGTGCTGCTGCTGAGAGGTGCTGCGTGGGGCAGGGCTGCTCCCAGCTCCAGACCAGCCTGGGCACAGCTGTGGAGAACACTTCCCAAAAGAAGTTGAGCCTGGGATTGCTGTAAAGATCAGGAGATTTCTTGAGAGTTTTCAATTTCCTCCTTGGAGAAGGATGGGAATGCTGGGGTGATGACAAAAAGATTTTTGCTTTTTATATTTTTTTTCCTAGTCTTGTAACACTGTAAACTATTATTCTGTACTTACATAACTAAAATACTAAATTATCTCTAGTTCACCTCTTAACCTTTCTTTCAAATTTTTGAACAGTAAGCTGATCTTCTAAATAGATTCCTGAAATAATGTATAGACTTCTTATTAGGAAAAGGACCTAAAAAAAAAATTTTTTTTTTTTTTTTTTTTTTTTTTTTTTTTTTTTTTCACCAGAATGTGAACAGTCATAGAAAAATTGGGGTAAAGAAGCCCTTGGATTTACTCCAATGAGTTGACCCAGGGGTGTGTAACAGGGGAAACCGAATCTCCTATTGGATGTTCCTGTTAAATATTTTACTAATCAGCCTGAATAAATTGATTGGAATTGGGGGCTGCCCACATCCCACTGGGACATCTGGAAGCTTCCAATAAAGATCTGTTTTTTACTTTACCATTCTCACACTCTTGAGAGGGTTTATTTTCTTTTGATTATAGACAATCAATAGACAACAGGGGGATGAGAGAACAGAACAGAAATTGTACTCAGAGAATCACAGAATATTCAGAGTTGAAAGGGACACACAGGATCATCAAAGTAATTGTGAACATTTACAGAGACTCTAGATCTGTAACTTTGGGTGATCAGTCTCTCTGCTTGGAGCCTCCCAAAGGCCTTCAGCCACTCCTCAGCCCCTGGGCAGCACCAGCATCCCCTTTGCAGGGCCCAGCAGGGCTCTCCTGATCTGTCCATTGCCCACTTGCAGAGCAGACCCTGCCCCAGCAGGGCCCTGCAGACAGGCAGGTTTGTGTGGGACAGGTGAGGGCACACAGGGTGGGATGGGCTCTGTAAGCCTGGCAGGGCTCTCAGGAGGGAAATGTCCAGGCCCAGGGAGATGCTCAGGGAAGGAGAGGGGGCTGGACAGAGCAATGCCGGGGGTAAGGAGGGCACTGTTGGTGTGTGGGAGGTGCCGTGCACAGCTGGGTATGGGAACACTGCCCTGAGTGCCCGGGCTGTCTCTGCCCTGCCCTCCCAGGCACAGCACCACAACATCCTTCTCTTGTTTCCTGCACTCCTCTGGTACTGTCATTGTTATCTGCTGCTCTCAGGAAGGCTCTGGGATTGCAGCAGTTGAGTCAGGCACTGCCCTTGGGATTCCTGCCAGGCAGGGGTGTCCATGGCAATGGAGTATCCAAGCTTCCCTGGGACCTGTGGGGCTGAGGGCAAAGCAGTCCATGGGAAAGGGGAATGAGCTGAGCCCCCTCCCTGAGATCCCATCATGGGCACACCTGGGGCTGTCCTTGCTGTGTCCTTCCAAGCTCTGAGCTGCCCTCCTTGGTGCAAATCTGTGCCAGAGCCTCTCAGAGTTCCCTGAGTGTCCCAAGGGGAAGTGCAGAGATGCCAAGCTGAGGAAATGCTCTTGGGTTTGCCAAGGGAACCATGAGTGTCCTTGGCAGGAGGGGGTGCTGAGACCTTGCTCAGAGATCATTAGAGAAGGTCAGCCATTCAGGGATTCCTCTACTCTCAGCAGGGTTTGGTTATCCCAGGGTGACACAGAAGTGTGATTGTGCTCTGATTCCAGCCAAAAGTGCAAACCCAGGGCAATTGAGAACAAGCCCATTTAGCCCCTCACCTTACCCTGAGCCACAGGGAATCTTCTCCCTCTCAGATCTCTCACTGGCAAACTGTGAGTGCAGCAGAAATGCTGAGGATTTCTATCCTCAGAGAATCAGCAATCGTGTGTGGGTAGGAAAACAAATCCTAATACCAACTCCTGCCATCCTTTTGATTTGTGAATGCACAAGCTACCAAGTCATTCTGCTTTAAGATTGAATCCACAGGCAAATCCTAAATATCCAGCCTTGTCCTTCTGCCACACAGCCACAAACCCAGGGCTGCAGCACAGGGATGGCTCCTCGAGAGCTCCCATGCACAAGCCTGGCTGCTCCTGGCACACTCAGCACAACTGGAGCTCAGTCAGGGACCTGGGTGAAGGTTTTCCCAGAGCAGGAACAGGAGTGGGTGAGTCACAGTGGGACAGTCTACAGGAAATGGCCCAGGTTTGGATCCAAGCAGCCTCTGCTGACTTGTCACTGTCCTTTATCCATGAACAGGTACCCATGTCCAGAGACAGCAAATGTCCAACAGCAGCTCCATCAGCCACTTCCTCTTGCTGCCATGGGCACACACGCGGCAGCTGCAGCTCCTGCACTTCTGCCTCTTCCTGGGCATCTCCCTGGCTGCCCTCCTGGCCAACGGCCTCATCATCAGCGCCGTAGCCTGCGGCCACCACCTGCACACCCCCATGTTCTTCTTCCTGCTCAACCTGGCCCTCACCGACCTCGGCTGCATCTGCACCACTGTGCCCAAAGCCATGCACAATTCCCTCTGGGACACCAGGAGCATCTCTTATGCAGGATGTGCTGCTCAGGTGTTTTTCTTTGCGTTTTTCCTTTCATCAGAGTATTTTCTCCTGACCATCATGAGCTACGACCGCTACGTGTCCATCTGCAAACCCCTGCACTACGGGACCCTCCTGGGCAGCAGAGCTTGTGCCCGCATGACAGCAGCTGCCTGGGCCAGTGGCTTTCTCAATGCTCTGATGCACACAGCCAATACATTTTCCCTGCCCCTGTGCCATGGCAATGCTCTGGGCCAGTTCTTCTGTGAGGTCCCACAGATCCTTAAACTCTCCTGCTCAAATTCCTACCTCAGGGAACTTGGGCTCATTGCTCTTAGTTCCTGTTTATTATTTATTTGTTTTGTGTTCATTGTTTTCAGTTATGTGCAAATCTTCAGGGCTGTGCTGAGGATCCCCTCTGAGCAGGGACAGCACAAAGCCTTTTCCACCTGCCTCCCTCACCTGGCTGTGGTCTCCCTGTTTATCAGCACAGGCACATTTACTAACCTGAAACCCCCCTCCATCTCCTCCCCATCCCTGGATCTCTCACTCTCAGTTCTGTACTCAGTGTTGCCTCCAGCCCTGAACCCCCTCATCTACAGCCTGAGGAACCAGGAGCTCAAGGATGGCTTGAGGAAAATCATCATTTATGCTTCTCAGAAAGAATAAACTCTCATTTTCCTGTATCACTATTATAATATTACTCATTAATGCCCACTCTATGTCCTGTGTTTGTTTGTGTTTTTTGTGTTTTTTTGTTTTTTGTGGGTTTTTTTGTTGGTACAGCTATGACACTTTTTAGAATTTTTTCACAAGAAAATCTTTATCTTTACCAATTTTAATTCAGTATTTGCATTCCTAGTGTTAACCATTGACTATATAATCCTGGAGTTGTACTACATATGTGCTTACACAAAATAAAAAATTTGGTATTCCTGTGTTTGCCTGACATATTTCCACCTTGGCTTCTCTGGTGCTGCAAGGTTGGTGCCTCTGTGCAGAGCTGGGGTGAAAAGGGAACCCCAGTGCTCATCACTGCCAGGCACCCCCAGGGCTTCTGCTCCATAACCTCCCCTTCCTTCAGTTCCACTCTCCCCTTCAGAGCCCCTGTGTTTGTTTAAGACCTCAGGGCTCTTTTATCTCAGTCCCAGTCCTGCTGTTTGACTGTCCAGACGCTGTAGTCAGGGACAGGCCATGGGCACTGCTGGGACAGAGCTGGACTCTGCAACTGCATTTCCATCATGCAAGGGCATCTCCCCAGTGCAGGGCCTGAAACCTTCAATCTCCTTCCCCATTTGCTCTCAAGGATGTTCCAAACAGTGCCCTGGAGAGGAGAACAGCAGTGACAACCAAAGTGTGGCAGTGTTCAGGGTGGGGCTGTCCCAACAGTGTCCCTGCAAAGCCAGTGCTGCTTCCAGCAGTGCCTCTCACCCCAGGGCACAGAGGTTGTTCTTCCCTGCCTGGAGGGACATCAAGTGACTAGGTCAGGAGTCTGTGTTTGCAGTGCAGGGACATTCCACAGTCCCGAACATCCTGTGTGTGTGTGAGGGGACATAAACCCAGTGAGCACAAACACCTTGAGCTATTCCTGGATTTTCCAGAGGGTAACGACCCCTGGGAACCCCTGGATGGAGGGCTGGGTTGAGCTCCTGTGCCCAGAGCTCCCTGTGTCCATCCCTCCAGCCATGGGGCACCTCGGGCAGGGTTAGGGCAGGGTGACACCCGCAGGGCTGAGGTCCCTGCCAGACTCTGGCTGTGGCAGAAGAGCCCAGGGAGCCCCTGCCCTGCTGCAATGAACTGTCTGTGTGTGTGTGCCAGGGAAGGACTCGTGTCCCTGGACACCCCTGGGGCTGTGAGCAGGGCATGAGCTCAGGGGTGGGTACCTGACAGAGCCAGCATTTCTGGAGGTGCCCATAAGAGCAGAGTTGGGCAAGGTGGCTATGATTAAATCCCTCTGGGCATCCAGTGACAACAGATTGTCTCTGTCACTGTCCCTCCTTACACAGAAAACAGGAGAAAATAAGGTGAACAGTTGTGGGTCACCATAAAGAGAGATTAATGTTAAGGGGGACTACAAAGCAAGGGCCAAATGCAGAAGTAAAGAAGACAATGGAGACACAGGAATTCAGCATGTGTAGTGATTGCCCTGGAAGAAAAATGTATAAATATAGAAAATCCAGAGGCCCTCTTGTTCAGGTCATTTCCCTGCTGATCAGGACATCCCATGGATTGGAGGATCCCTTGGGTCAGTCCAGCCCAGCTGTCCCATTCTGTGTCCCCATGAGCACTTGCTCACCTCCAGCCTATTGGTTTAGGGGTTGCAGAGATGCCTCATGTAGGGCCAGCCCTGCTGAGGAGCAGCCAAAGCCTTGGGCTGGGACCAAACCCATTCCAGCCACAGGAGCCAAGCACAGCAGGACAGGGGCTGCTCTGGGCAAAGGGAACTCCATCCAAGCCACACCCAGGCCAAGGGGGCTGTCCTGGTTTGAAAGGACAGGTGTCTGCCAGTAAGGGCAGAAGTATCCCTTTGAAACAGAGACTTTGGTTCCACTCCCCCCCAAGTATTATAATTGTTTGAATCAAGGACTCTGAGGCAGAGATAAGGGGGTGGGAATAACAGTTCTTTTACTAATATATCTAACTGTATGAGCAGAAAACAACAGCAGTTGTTAAAATTGCTAACAGAACAGAATAGATAACTCAGTGTCAGTCCCTTTAGATGCAAGCATGCTGTTTCTTTGCTTAGTCCACAGCCCGGAGCTGCCGAGGGCAGGCGGGAACGGAGGCAGGATGGGGGGGGGGTGGGGCGGCAGCGGCCACGCCGGTCTCGGGCGGGAACGGGCTGCAGCGGCGGCTCCTCGCTCACCGTGTGTGTCCGGGGGATCAGCTGTGTCCGCAGAGGCAGGAGGCTGGAACGGGGCAGATGCAGGGCAGGTGGTCGCAGAGGGTCTGGCTCTGCTGTGCTCGGCCGCGTGGCTGAACGATCCCAGGTGTCCTCCTCCCAGCTCGCCGGAAACGCGAGTGCCCTCCCGGAAGCCTGAGAGGCCCCTCCGGGGCCGTCCCCACCCACCCCCTTTGTCTTGACCCATCAGGGACCCTGGGTGTAGCCCGGCCAGCTCCATTGGCATGATAATGGGAAAAATTCTTTCAATTGACACAGTAACAGAAAAACACTCAACCCCCAACAATCCTGCAGTGTCACAAGGGACCCTTGGTTCCATGGGGCACCACAGTGTCACAATTGTTCCCTCAGTTCCAAGAGTCCTTGCAGTGGAACAATGGCCCCTTGATTCCATTGGCCCCAGGCTCTCACAAGGCTCTCCTTGGTCCCACAGTGTCACAGTGGTCTCTGTGGTTCCACGAGGACCCAGATTGTCATAATGGACTCCTTGCTTCCATGCAGCCCCACAGTGTCACAATGACCCCTTGGCTCTGTGGTGCCATTTTGTACACAGTGTCACTCTGGTCCTCTCAGTTCCACGAGGCCCTGCAGTGTCACAATGGCCCCTTGCTTCCATAGCGCCCTGCAGTGTCCCAATCATCACAGAATCACCCAGGCTGGAAAAGACCTTGGTGAGCATCAAGTCCAACCTGTGACCCAACACCAGCTTGTCGCCCAGACCGTGGCACTCACTGCCACATCCAGTCTGTGCTGAAACACTTCCAGCGATGGTGACTCACCCACCTCCCTGGGCAGCCCATTCCAATGCCCAATCACCCTTTTTGAGAAGAATATTTCCTAATGCCCAGCCTAAACAACCCCTAGTAGCTCAGGGCTATGTTCTCTTGTCCTGTCACTGCTTCGTGGCTGCACCCTCCTGTCAGGGAGCTGTAGAGAGTGATGAGGTCTCCCCTGTACCTCCCCTTCTCCAGGATAAACAACCTCAGCTCCCTCAGCTACTCCTCAAAGGACTTGTGTTCCAGACCCCTCATCAGCCTTGTTACCCTTCTCTGGACACACTCCAGCCCCACCATGTCCTTCCTAAATTGGACAAAAACTGGACACAGCACTCGAGGTGCTGCCCAACCAGTGCTGAGCACAGGGGAAGAATCACTACCCTGCTCCTGGTGGCAACTCTGTCCCTGATCCATAAAAGTTCTAGGGGTTGGATGAGGGAAATGGTGGCAAGGGTGTGGGGACAAAATCTGATCAATTGTCATGTCAGCCACAAAGGGTCTTGATTTTCATATCACTTCAGACTGCATTAGAAGGTGCTGGGGGTCAATATCAATTGAACATGGCTGATATCAATCTATAAACAGGAAAAGACAACAGGACAAAACTGTTGTCTCTGTATTGTTTTCAATATAGTATATTTACTTGGAGTACATTCTGAAATCTTTCTAATTAACCACAGAAGAATCGAGAACTGAAATAATTCCCAGGGGCTTTTTTGTACTGGTGTTTTCAACAGATGTTTATGAACCTTTGTCACTGAATTCCAGAACTGAGGAGATCAAGAAAGAGGAGGCCTCTGGAAAAGCAAAATTCATCAGCAGCCCCCAAGTGGCTGAGGATCCATCCTCATCAGAGCAGGAATGATCAGAAATGGGCACAGCTTTGTGGCTGCCCCAGCTCTGGGATGGGCCCCGGGCCTGGAGCAGGAGCAGCTCTGGAGGGCCCCAAGGCCGGGGCTGTTGTGCTGGCCTGGGCAGATGGGATGGCAGCAGGGGCTGCAGAGCTCTCAGCAGCTCAGGGAGAGGGGAGCAGGGCACACAGGGAGCCTCCTTTTGCCTTGGCCAAGCACATTCTCATTCATCACCCCAAAGGGACATACCCAGTGACCACCCCCACTGACCACAATCAACTGACCACACCCACTGCAAAGACACCAATGCCCACACCCCACAGACCACACCCACTGGCCACCCAACTGACCACACTGCCACTGACCAAAACCACTGACCACCTCCTACTGACCACTCCCACTGACCTTGACACAACTACCCCATATGGCAACACCCACTGATCAGACCTCACTGAGCTCCCATACTGACCACAACCACTGACCACACCCAGTAAACACACTCACAGACCACCTCTGCATATCATGCCTCAATGACTGTAGCCCACTGACCATACCACTGACCACAACCAGTGACCACACCTATTGACCACAGCCAGTGACTACTCCTATTGACCACAGCCAGTGACCACACCTATTGACCACAACAACTGACTGCACCCACTGACCACATCCTTTGCCAAGACACCAATGCCCACATCCACTGACCACATCCACCGAGTTCTCTCACTGACCACCCTCACTGACTGCACCCACTGACCACACTCATTGGCCACACCCACTGACTATAGGCACTGGCCACACACTACTCACTGCCTTAATGACCATACCTCCACTGAGCACATCTCACTGAACACACCAATGGACCACACCCCAATGACCCCCAAACTGACCATACCCCAACTGAACATAACCACTGAACACATCCATATCCAAGAAAGCAATGCCTACACCCCACTGACCATACCCACTGACCACACTCCACTGACAAACTGGCCATACCTTCACTGACTGCACCAACAACCACATCCCCTGACCACCCAACTGACCACAGCCACTGACCATACTCACTGACCACTCTCCAATGCAACCTATCTGACCAAATCCTCTGGCTAGAAATGCTTACCACACTTCTTTGACCACCTGCACTCCCCACCCCCAGTGACAACCCAACTGGCCACACTAACACGGACTACCACAGCCACTGACCACATCCCACTTCCCACACTTCCAGCACTGACCACCCCAAATGGCCACACCCACTGACCAGGACCCACTGACCTCCCCCACTGACCACAATCCACTGACCACCCCACTGACCACACCCAATGGTCACCCCACTGACCACAATGCAATGACCACTCAAGTGACCACACCCGCACTGACCTCACCCACTGACCACACCCCCACTGATCACCCTCACTGCCCACAACGACCACACCAAGTGACCATCCCTCACTGACAAAACCCACCAACCACACCCACTGCTCACACCCACTGACCACACCAATGACCACATCCCCTGATCACCCAACTGACAATCCTCACCCGTTACCCATTTGACCACATTCACTGACCACACCCACTGACCACATCCCACTGAGTTCTCTCACTGACCACACCCATTGACTACCCTCACTGACCACACCCACTGACCACACTCCATGACAAACTGACCATACCTTCACTGACCATACCAACAACCACATCCCCTGACCACCCAACTGACCACCCCAACCCAACTACCGAACTGACCACATTCACTGACCACAGGCACTGACCATACCCACTGACCACTCTCCAATGGCAACCTATCTGACCAAATCCTCTGGCTAGAAATGCTTACCACACTTCCTCTGACCACCTGCACTCCCCACCCCCAGTGACAACCCAACTGACCACACTACCACGGACCACAGCCACTGACCACATCCCACTTCCCACACTTCCAGCACTGACCACCCCAAATGGCCACACCCACTGACCAGGACCCACTGACCACCCCCACTGACCACACCCACTGTCCATACCCACTGACCACAAGCCACTGACCACCCAACTGACCAAGCTGACCACCCAACTGACCATACCCTGACTGACCACATGCTGCTGGCCACACCAATTTGCCACCCTCATCACTGAACACACCCACTGACCACACCCCACTGATCACCACAAGGACCACTGCCCAATGGCCCCAAACACTGATCACACCTGCTGACCACCCCACTGACCACACCCAATGGTCACCCCACTGACCACAATGCAATGACCACCCAAGTTACCATACCCCACTGACCTCACCCACTGACCACACCCCCATTGATCACTCCCACTGCCCACAAAGACCACACTAAGCGACCACCCCTCACTGACCAAGCCCACCAACCACATCCACTGCTCACACCCACTAACCACACCAATGACCACATCCCCTAAACACCCAACTGACAATCCTCACCCGTTACCCAATTGACCACATCCACTGATCATACCCACTGACCACAGCTAGTGACCACACCCACTGAACACACTCACAAACCATCTCCGCTAACCACACCCCAATAACCGCAGCCCACTGAGCACACCCACTGCCTACACACCACTGTCCACACCCTTTCCCCAAAACCAGTGACCACACCCCACTGACCACACCCCCTGACTGCACCCACCGACTGCACCCACCCTTCACTCTAACTAACCCCAACCAGTGACCACAACGCTCTGACCACACCCACTCTGAAGACACCAATGCCTACACCCCACTGACCACATCCACCGAATAGCAACTGACCACACCGCCACTGACCATTCTGCCACTGACAACAAACACTGACCACTTCCTACTGATCAAACCCACTGACCATGCCACTGACCATCCCCACTGATCACAACTGCTGACCACACCCAGTGAACACATCCATTGGCAAGACACCAATGCCCACAGCCCACTGACCACATCCACTGGCCACACCCCAATGAATTCTCCCACTGACCACACCCACAGTCCACCCCTACTGACCACAATCCACTAGCCACCCAACTAACCACACCATGACTGACCACACCCATTGATCGCATCCACTGACCACCCCAATGACCATGCCCACTGACTGTACACACTGACCACACAACACTGACCACCCCCAGTAACTGCAAAAACTGGCCACGTCCACTGACCACACCAACTGACCATATCCACTGACCATCTCAATGCCCATACCCCACTGCCCACTCCCGCTGATGGCACCCACTGACTAAACACAATGACCACCCCACTGACCCAACCATATGGTCCTGAGAAATGACCACACCCACTGACCACAAACACTGACTACCCTGCAGGCTACCCTTAATGACCACACCCTTTGACCAAACCCCTCTGATCACTGCCACTGATTGTACCCATTGACCATTACCCATGGCCACACCAACTGACTACCTAACTGACCACACCCAGTTACCAAGCCCCACTGACCTCCCAACTGACCACATCCACTGACCATAGCTACTGATCACATCCCACTGCCCACACACAATGACAACACCCACTGGTCACACCCACTGACCACACCCACTGAGAACCCAACCGACCTCACCACCACTGACCACAACCACTGGCCATAAACCACTGACCACACAGATTGGCTGTACCCATTGCCAAAATGCTCACACCCCACTAACCACACCCACTGAGTACATCCCACTTACCACCCAAGTGGCCATTCCTCCACTGAGCACACCCACTGAACACATCCACTCAGCCCATCCACTGACCACACCCCAATGACCACCCAACTGACCACACTCCCACTGATCACACTAACTGACCACCCAACTCACCACACCCCCATTGACCACACCCACTGACCACACCCAGTGACCACACCCAGTGACCACACCCACTGCCCACACCTCACCAGCCACTTAACACTGACCACACCTATTGGCCATACTCACTTCCCATTCCAATGGGCACAACCACTGACCACACCCAATGACCACACCCACTGACCACACCGATTGGCCATACTCACTTCCCATTCCAATGAGCACAACCACTGACCACACTTCACTCCCCTCCTTAATGACCACACTTAGTGGCAACACCCACCAACCACACCTCACTGACCACTGCAATGACCATGGCCCACTGACATCACTCACTGACCAAATCCATGGACAACACCCCAGTGACCACGCCAGTGACCACATCCCCACTGACCACCCCCACTGACCACATCCCAGTGACCACCTAACTGAACACTCCAACTGACCACACCTATTACATCAATTCAGGTTGTGGTGGGAGACAGAGATCACACAAACCCTCAGTGATCCATATGACAAAATCTTTCTTTATTGTTTGGGACTCTTCTTAATTGAGGGTTTGAATGTCCCAGATAAACACATGTGATTGGTTGGGGTCTTAACACAACTATTTACCTGGCCAATGATGCATCTGCACTTAGGGTTCAATGCATTGGCTGGGATCCTTTGTATGTGTTCAAATCCATCAGACCGTCTCTCACCCAGGGACCCTGTTACTTCTAGGCTGCTGTGATGGTTTGTAAAGATTTCCTGAAATTTTTCTCAGCCGGGACCTGGGAAACCTCCCATGGACCTGACAAGGACCAATTGGTCTCTGATTTTTAATATTGAAACATTGTTACACTAATGCAGGTCAGGGGTTTATGCACATAATCACAAACAGGACGGGACTGTTGTGGAACATCTCTCAAGCTGCTTTATTATTTTTTCTTTCCTCCCAAGCATCAGTGTAATTACAAGGTTGGAATAGCAGGAAGATGCCAGCAGCTCATGCTCTCAGCAACAGCCAGAGAATAGTGATGTTGCAATGCACTTTGAAAGGTTTTTGATCAATCACAAAAAGCAAAAGCATGATGATAATAGTTTCATCCAACCACTATAAGTGCACATACCTTTGGTTAAAACAATACTTGCTTATTTTGAATACAATACCTACTTGTAAGCCTTAAAATACAATGCACAGAGCTCCATTATTAAGCTTAGACCTTCCTAATATCTTGCTAGATATAATTTTCTGCAGCTTAGAGAATTATTCTAGCCAAGCATTTATGCACAGACCATTGCTCTATTTGTCCTTGCTTTCTACATGTCATATAACTTCTCTGCTGGCATGCCTTATGCTTTCTGCTTTGCTCTAATTGCAGTTCTGTTGTCTCTGAGGCTTGGTTTTTTTCAGCTTTCCCACAACCTTCTGATTTTAAGGATTCCCACATCACACCAATGAGAAAGGTTCTTTGTGAAACACACATATAAAGGTGAAAAAACGCTGAGAAAGTTCTCTTTTGCTTCTGGCCTCAGTACACGTAACACCAGCCCAGGCCCCTCCGTGCAGCCCACAGGCCTGGCTGGGCCTGGGCCAGGGCTGGGCTCTGACTCTGGGCCCCCTTTTTCAGCAGAGCCCCCAATAGAAATGGGGGGGGGGGGGCGCACCGCTGCCAAGACCTTAGATTTCCCCTGGCACAGCCAAGGAGCTCATGGCTCAGCAGAACATCGAGCCGACATACAAACCCTGCCCTGCCCTGGTCCGCAGGGTCTTTTTCCCACCAGGAGAGCAGCTCCGGGCAGCCGGGCCCTCCTGGTCTGAAATGCTCCATCCCAACTGCTCCAGCCACTGCCTGAGCGAGATATTAACTCTTTCACTGCCCAGAATGAGACTTGCAGACACTTTGTTCTTTGTCCTGAGTGAAAGAAAAGGACCAAGATGAAGATATGCACAGAAATAGTATGAAAACACCAAGGTCAGACAAAGGGAAGAGTCAGGCCCCAGATGAGGGAAAGAGGAGAGTCATGGACTAAAATTTCTTTTTTTTAAGCTATGGAGAAGAGACTCATTTCCCTATAGCACATAGAGATTACAGGTTTAATTGCAGGTATGAGCAGAGGCATTTGTGCTGAAATGAGCAGATGTAGAAAGAGTTGTGTTCCCATAAGTTTGAATAAAAAGGAGAGATGAAGATTCCTGATGCCCCCCAGCAAAGAGAAGAAGAAAAACCTCTGTTTTCAAAGATGAAGATAGCTTTTGTTTAAACTGGTATAATGTGGAGGAACTGCAGAGAGGGAAATATGCAACCAATCAGTGTGATTGATAAAGCATAGTTTGATTTATTGAAGGCACCATCTATATTTAGAATCCAAAATACAATGATTTAAGCATATTTAGCATACTTTCATTTGTTTCAGGAACATACGCCTCTTCTACTCTTCGCTCTTGCAAGCATGAGATGACGACCCCTTCTACTTTTTCAGCTACGTCTGTATGCGTGCTTTTTAGCAGCAAACCTACTGCATCTATCCTCTATATAGCAGCAAACTAACCATCTCTTCCTTCTCTCATATCCTCTAGCTGCAGTAGTATCAATTTTATGAATAGGCTGTTATAGCCTGACCTTGCTAATACATGCAGTTTAGCAGCAAGGATTCTTGCCCTGAATCCTCAGATGAGCCATTTTCATGGCCTGCTAATAAGGCCTTAGCTGAGCCATGTCCGTTCCTTGCTTAAACAATTCCTATTTTTTCATTTTGTGCGATAAAAGCTCGGTTCATAGCTGATTCTGCTATGCGTTCCATACTACGCTGCAAACATTGTAAAATGCAAGGAATAAACAAAAGGGCTACCACCAAAATTATTGCCACTATAATAAATTGCTGAAGCAATGAAGTTAACCATGGCCCCAAATGTAAGGACTTCAACCAATCAGTCAATCATAACCCAGTGTTTTTCTGCAAATAATTGGTAAGCTCTTGCAGCCTGCTCAGCTGTGCATGAATAGAGACTGAATGGTCAGAAAGGTTCATGCAGCACATCCCTTCAAAGTCCTCACAACCATGGCCCTGTGCTAAAAGTAAAAAATCTATTGCTGCTCGGTTTTTTAAGGTAGCATGTCTAACAAAATCAACATCAGTTAATAGCTGTGAAAGACCTGTAGAGGTTGCATTGGTCTGTTTTGCTAGCCAGCAGCCAAGCTTATTAAGCTGGCCCAAAGCTCATGCACTAGCTATGCCTGGAGTAAAAAGAGATGCTGCAACAATTTTTCCTGTGCACCAGAATTGTACATTATCCTGACAGTCAGGCTTAAAGGCATGGGCAATCTTTTGGTGCGAAGGTGTTTCTGATGGGCCTGTAAGATCATTGATGTATTGGGTGTAAGCAAAGTAAGCCTTCCTAATGTATATGCATCATCTCTTAATCTGGATGGTATATCTGGCCAAGCTCTATCTCCACAAATCAAAAATGTTCCTGAAGGTAGGGCAATAGGTGTATTTGCAGATACTGAAATGTTGGCAAGAGGTATAATTACACCACTGTGAGGCGTTCCGATATACTGGGAGAGTTGCATTTACCAACACTGTGTAATTAAATCCTGGTCGTCGTAAGGACTTACCAGAGTAATTAAAGATCACACAGGCATCGGCTCCAACGGACCCAAGTAATTCCAACTCTTGGGGTTCTAATGCTGCATGCCCCAAGTAAGGCACCCATTGATCCCAAGAATCAACATTATTTTTTGGACCCGTAGTGTTGCAGGTTGGAATGTCCCTGGGGCATGGCCAGGTGTCAAGAGGTATGCCAATTAAATAGGTGGAAAAAGGATTGCCTGGTGATGCTAAGGACAGGTAGATGGTATGTTGCCCAGTTTTGTTTGCCAAAGTAACCCAGATATTAGTTTTAGGTTGTGCTGGGGCCTGTACTGGTACCCATGCCTGTATTGGGAGGATGCTAAGAATTATTACTCCCAAGATTAGGTTGTCGGAGCCTCTTAACAGCAACATCCCACTCCTCCTCTCTTATAATACGGTGTCGTAAAATGCCTATATCTCGAGAACAGATGACCCTGAGTGCTACTGTAGCAAGGTAGCACTTAATCTGTTTGATAGCCTGCAGAAGACAGCAACGTACTAACAGTCGATATATCTGTTTTCCCGATTATCGAAAACAAGTTCAGCAGCTCCTTGTGAGCAATTCTCAGTGTCGTTTTGAATGTCTCGCTGCCAGCTACTACTATTGAGGACCCACAAACATGGCCTGCATACAGGTTGCCACAACTATGATTGATGTACCCAAAGTTTTTGTTTACACCCTCCACAACAGATTTACACCCAAGCACCACTCCCACATCCCTTAACACAGCTTAAAGACCATCTTCTCCCAAGTCCAGTATGGTCACAAACCTTTCAGGGTTCCTGATGAGCAAGTGTCTCTAAATCAAAAAGGATTGTCCACTCAATCCTCTTCCTTAGAAGGCTCTGGAGTTGGAGAACCAGCAGCTGTACTGCTAGATAGTCCCTCAGATAGTTCTCTCTCTTGATGTGTGGAGCTATCTTCAGATGGGGTTTGTGTGGTGTTGCCATCAATCGCTGCTGTGGTTGTTTTTGTACTAAAAGGTGGCCTTCCTCAAGACTTTCCCTTTTTAGCGGCCACTGCTCAGTTGGGAAGTCAAAGTAGTGGCTGCCGTTAAAAAGGGCCATTGTCCATGCATAGCACCAGTCCCATTTGAGCAAGCACATCTCGCCCGATTAATGCCTGTACTCCAGTACGGAGTTGATACTGCATTTTGTTCAATAGCAATGGATACTTGTTCACAACTTTTCTGGACCCGTCCTGCTCCACCGACCCCCTCAACTGCCTCCAAGCGGTTTTGTAGAGGCCAGTTAGATGGCCACTGACGCCAGGCAATAATAGTAATGTCTGCACCAGTGTCCAATAAGGCTCAAAGCTGTTTTTCTTGAGAGCCATGCCGTGAAATAATTTCCACTACCGGACGTTGTTCCATTGTGAGGGTCAGTAGTACCAAGCCTCCTGTAGATCCAAATTCACCAGCTCCTTGCACAGATCCTTGTGCCTCCTTGACCAGTTGCTGCTGTGGGACCAGTTGAGCTATACGGCTTCCTGCAGGGATACTAATAGGAGCAAAACGTGTATGAATCATAATCATGATTTCTCCTGTATAGTCTGCATTGATAACTCCAGGTTCCACAGTCAAACCCCGTAAGGTGGCTGAGGATCTACTTAACAACAAAGCCCCATAAGGTTGTCCATTTAACATTAAGAGTCCACACACTCCAGTAGGGATTTTTACCAGCTTTCTATCCCTTAATACAATGTCTATTGTGGCTGCCAAGTCCAAGCCGAGGCTGCCTCTTGTTGCTGGCTGGGTTTCGCCGGCTGGGAGTAGGGAGGGGCCACCTGGAATGCTTGGGAGGTTTGGGCCGCAGTTGGTGTCCTGGCGCCACATCCCCTTATGCTCGGCCATCTGTTTTATGTCTTCTGTCTGCAGGCTTCAGTGGAATGAGAGTCGAGCTGACAGTTTCGACACCACACATTTGTAATCCAACACTCTCGGCATATATGGCCAGACTGACCACATCTAAAGCAATTGCTGGTTGAACAAGTCTTGCCAGCACTCTGGGAGTCAGGCGATTTTAGTGGTGCCAGTGCAGCAGCAAAGGCTTGAATCTGAGACTGCCCCTCTTTTAAGGTTAATGTCAAAATATTTACAGCTTCAACTAACATAGCCTGAATTCCCTGAGGAATTTTACTCATACATTCTAAAAGCTCTACTACTTCCCAATTGCTGGGTGAAGTAGCTATCACTGATTTTACCCGAGAATTGCTATTTTGAGTAACACACTGTTTAAGTTGAGCTCCTTGCATAAACAGAGGTACCCCTGATCTTTCTGTTGCTGCAGTAATTTTGTCAACAAAACTAGAAAAAGGTTCCTGTGGATCTTGTTTAATGTTCATATAAGATGGTAATTCCCCTCGTTCTGTTCTAGCCTTATCATATTCAACACGAGCTAACCGCATTGCCTCTTTTACTACATCTGGTCCCAACAGAACTTGACTCTCAGGTGTGGCAAATCGACCAATCCCCAACTGCTCTAATGTGATCCCGTGAAGCGGATCATCCTGTGCTCTCCGAATAAGTGCAGTATGTTGACAAAGACCTTGGAAGTGAGCCTGCCGTAACATAAATTGTGAGCTTGTCATAATTTGAAAATATTTTTTATATCCTCTTGCAACAATAACCCTGATCCCCAAATATAATTAAACACTTGCTTTGTTGGTTCCCCACGCATGCCAGCTTCATTAACTGTACTACAAAGCTGCAATAACAATTTCCAATCTAAAGGAGTTATTGATGTTTCCATTCTATTTTCCCCAGTAGGGGTAAATGCAACTGGAAATGCTTGCTGTGTTACACGTGGCTCCTGTAATTTTGCCACATAATCCCTTTCTCCAGTTGCTATTGCTTCCTTCATAATCTCACCCCATTCCATTTTACCCTTGATTTTAGCTCTGCCTTTTGGCACCTTATTATCATGGTAATGTGCCGCTTCCTTTTTTAACTCAGCTGTCTCCTTTGAGGGCAGCTCCTCCTGCTGTGATAGCAGCAGGGGGGTCGGGGGGGGTGGGCAGAGGGCACTGCTTCAGAGGCAGACTTAGGATGTAATAAAACTTGTTGTGTAGTCAGTGCTTGAGGAAGATTGTCTCCTCCAAAAACATACATCCCTGGCTATGCAGCAAGGGGTTTATTTTGTCCTGTGGTGGACAGCATAGTGGACGATTTGTCATCCAAGTGCATAGAGGCAACAGCAGCAATATTTTTCTCTGCCTTATATGCCTCTAAGCAATTATGACCCACTAGGGTTGAGACAACTGTTTTGCTACCTTATCCTTATCAATAACTGCTCTATACAAACAATCTCCTAGATTTTGCCACTCCTCAATTTTGAAAAAGTCATCTGGGTTGGTAAAAAAGCCCTGTTCTTTAGCATAGTCTAACACCTTGGACAAATTTTTATTAAGATCAAGTTCTACCTTTCGCTTTTCTAAAAAGCATTTAAATAAATGATATGACGCTTGCTTATCCATATCCCTCCCTTTTTACAAAAGAACGAGAGTGGCAGTCCAGCAATCAAATCCAATTGCCTGCTAATGTGCGTGCATTGCAGCCTTTGATAGGTGGCGTAACCGGGACAATGAGCTTCCTTTATTGGGAGCGGCTCAGGCACGGGATCCATTTGTATGCCAGCATACAGAGATCCTTGCCCTCCAAGCGCTGCTACTTGGTGCTTGCCAGCTCGCTTGCCTCCGGCAGTGGATCAGTGCAGAGTGGCAGAGCTTCAAGGTCCCTGTTCTGGATGCCACTTGTGGAGAAGCTTTGGCGAGGGAAATATGCAACCAATCAGTGTGATTGATAAAGCATAGTTCAATTTATTGAAGACACCATCTACATTTATAATCCAAAATATAATGACTAATGCATATTTGGCATACTTTCATTTTAGGTACCTTTTCATTTTAGGTACATATACTTCTCCTACTATTGGCTCTTGCAAGGATGAGAAGACCACCCCTTCTACTTTTTTAGCTAAGTCTGTATACGTGCTTTTTAGCAGCAAACCTACTGCACCTATCCTCTATATAGCAACAAATTATCCATCTCTTCCTTCTCTCTTATATTCTAGCTGCAGTAGTATCAATTTTATGAATAGGCTGCTATAGCCTGACCTTTTTAATACGTGCAGTTTATCAGCTAGATTGTTGCATTGAACCCTCAGACAAGCCATTTTCATGGCCTGCTAATAAGGCCTCAGCTAAGCCATGTCCATTGGGTGCTAACCAAGCATCAACACTTTATTAAATACTTCTCATTATTTCTTTCAGGCAACTCTGACCCTTTCCTCATGTGGAGCTCCACACAGCACTGACTTCTTCTCTCCTCTCTCTAAATTTCCTTCTGCAAGACAGGTTGACCCCAACCTGTCCCCTAGGCAGACACCTAACCCTGTGTGTCCCTCACACAGCATCTTACCTTGTTTGTCCCTTCCACAACAACTTCCCCCTCACAGCACAGCCTGCAGACTCCATCCCAAACTGCAGCAGACTCTGGGTCTCAAGCTCTAACTGCATCAGTAACTTATCCTTCACTAGTTAGCCCACACTTTTAGAATACCCATCCTCATTATGCAGGCAAGGCTGTTTTCATTTCCCAGCAACCAGTACAGCTGTAATTCATCGGGAAAGATTGCCTTCTGTACTATCCCTACAAACTATCCTCCCACATTGGACACATCAGATACTGCTTTGCCATGGCACAGAGCTGAGGAGAAATTGTGATGTTTATGGAATTATATAATTGTTATATTTGTTTTTGTTGGCCATGAAGAGAAACCTATCTATGCTTCTGAGTCTCACCAGTTCCTGACCCCCAAAGAACACAAACCTGATGAGTTGTGGTTCCCACTGCAGGGGTGGCACTTGCACCTCCCTCCATCCCCAGAGCAAAGCTCCCCTGTTCCAGAAAGTGCCTGGCACTGCAGGGATGAAGGAAACAGGACAGGCTGTGGGGATCAGGGGCAGGGCACAGTCAGGGATTTGGGGTGGCTGTGAGCCCAGGGCAGGAGCCAGCCCTTGGCCTTGGGGAACCTCATCCCATTGTCCTGGGCCCATGGCTCCAGCCTGTGCAGATCCCTCTGCAGAGCTTCCTGCCCTGCAGCACAGCCACGCTCCCAGCCAGCCTGGGCTCACCTGGCGTCTGACTGAGGGTGCCCTCGATGGCCTCATCCAGATCAGCAAGAAAGAGATTGAACTGCCCTGGCCCCAGTCCTGAGCTCTGGGGACACCCCTGGATGTGGCTCCATTGCCCAGCACTCCTTGGGCCTGGCATCCAGTCAGATTTCTACCCAGGGAACAGATGCAGTAGAGCGTGTTGGATCAAGGTATTGTGAGCCCAGAATATTGGCATTAGTGCAGCTGTAGCTGTGCACAAGAGAGCTCTTCAGCCACTTTCTCTCCTTTCCTTCCTCTGGGCATTGGAGGCAGCTCGTGACTTCAGTGTGGGGCTCGTGTGCAAAGAGCAAATCTGGGCAGAATCGGGGCTGGGAGGGTTTGGGGCATCCTGGGATCTGTGCTGGGCACAGGATGTGTTTTCCTTTGCTCTGAGACTGTCTGCTGTGGAAAGGGGATGTAATATTCAGTAGAGGAATGATTTTTGGTTTTTATGGAGCTGTGCCTTCCCTTGGTTTGTTTACTCACAATAAATGAACATTCTTCTGTGTCTTGAGCAGTTCCTTCTCCAAGGAAAGCAGGTGGGAGTTGGTGCCATGGAGCTGAAAGCTGCAGGCAGAGACTGGAGTGGAGGAAGTTCAGATTTGCACAAGCTGCTCTGAGTGTCAGGGGTTGGATAAGGGAAATGGTGGAGTGGGGGTAAGGATAAAGTGTGATTGATGGTCAGCCATAAAGTGTCTTGATTTTCATATCTATTCAGACTGCATTAGGAGGTGCTGGGGATCAATGTCAACTGGAGATTGCTGATATCAGTGTATAAACAGGAAAGGAATAAATGTGGAAAAGAAAAGATCTTCTCTCATTTTGTTCTTAAATGA
Source organism: Erithacus rubecula (assembly GCF_903797595.1). NCBI lineage: Eukaryota > Metazoa > Chordata > Aves > Passeriformes > Muscicapidae > Erithacus > Erithacus rubecula. The sequence continues at coordinate 3,076 of NW_027636094.1, read as the reverse complement.
AATACGTTACAAATGGAATGAAAGCTTAGACAAGTCCTGCCCTTGCTCAGGTTTCTGGCAGTAACTCTGTTTCAGGTAGCCTGCAGCCCAAATTGCTCTTTCGCACAAGTTCTTTACCGTGGTGGATTAGGTCTATTCTAAAATGAATTATTTACTGAATGGATTCAATATAAACAGACAAGAATCTTTAAATTGACTACTTACTGTACAGAACAAACAAAAGAAGTGCAGGTAGATACAAACACAGTGCACATTAAACTTACCTTTATTACAGCTAGTTAAGAAATAGCAGAGATCAGGAGTCAATGCAACTTAACACCAAATTGATGAGGGAGTGCACATGGAGCCCTTTCACTCAGCTTCCAGAAAAGAAACCACGAAGGTGCATCCAGAACTGGGAGAGAAGCCCTCCGCGTTTACAGGGACTATGCAGAAGACTTCTGCTGTATGAAAGTTTGTGTGGGTTTATTGATCGTAAAGTGAAGGTGTGTCACTCAGGAATTCAAGGCTTATCTCCCTTCAGCTGCTTTCAGACCAAGATGCTCATGGTCAGCTGGGAATTCCATCTTCCTGGCACCAAAGAGAACTCAGGACAAGACTGATGTCCAGCCTGGGTTATCTCAGCAAATCCTGAGAGGGGGAAGATGCCCTGAGTTATGGCCCAGCTGATGGACAGAACAGATGAGCTCTGCTGTGCCACAGGGGAAGTCCTGCTGCAGGAACCTCATGGAACCAAGGGTGTGTTGTGACATTGTGATACCTCATGGAACCAAGGAGACCATGGTGACACCAATGAACTTAATGAAACCAGGGGTCCATTGTGACAGATCAAGGTCTCATGGAACCATAAAGAGCATTGTGACACCGTGGGGACCCATGGACCCAAATCTCCACTGTGATAGTCCAGAACCTCATGTAACCAAGGGGCCTTTCTGACACTGCAAGGCCTCAAGGAAGCAAGGAGTGCAAAGGTCTCAAACATTGCTTGCAGTGTTCTGCCTTGGGGGTGAGGAATTACTTTGGTGGCACCTTGTGCCTGTTTGCAGTGGGGAAATTTAAAAAATTTTGGATTGCTTCAAAAAAAATGAAACCCCCTTTGCCTGAGTGTTGTGAGTTCTCAGAAGTCAGTGTGGAAAGGAAAAATACAGATCTTTGTAAAGCTGAAGCACTAGAGGTATTGAGCCTCACTGAGTATGTTACTAACAAAGCCTCTCAAGAGACTAATTGAAGCAGATAACTGGAGGCCATGATTGCACAAAGCTCTCAGAGACTCCAAGGCAAAGCAAAACCCAAAGTCCTTGGAAAAATCTGCAGTCCCTGGGAGCATGAAGGGACCCCAGGGCCATTCCTGACCAAGGTCCCCAGGGACTGGTCCCAGCTGATTCCTAGGCCACTGGATGGGGGATGCTGAGGGCAGACAAGGGGGTGACAGTGCCCAGCCTTGCTGGGGCTGTGCCAGGAGGCCCCAGTGGCTCAGGACAAGGTGTCTCCTCAGAGCTCTTGGTGGCACAGGACCCTGCTGTGCCCCAGGGCACCAGACTTGGCTTCTCTTGTCCTCACCTGTCATCTCTGTCTCCAGTTCTTGACTCTGATTGTGGCTTGGGGACACTTTCTCACCTGTGTTCCTCAATGGGAGCCATTAAAACTTCCAAGAACTTTGGAGTTTGATTCTCATTTGGAGTTCTTGAGAGGTTTCCTAACAAACCATGGTTGTGCCTTGATTTCCCTCTGGTCTCGTGCAGTTCATTAGGAATGTTTCTTATAATAGTTACGGAAAAATATTTCAAAGTGCATCTTAAAAATATCCATTCCTATTTTAAAGGGTATATTTTTCTGCTGTTCTCATTACAGCAGACATGATTGCAGCGTTCTGTGATTGATATTGATCCAGGGTCTCTTCTCAGGAGGTCTGGCCTGCTCAGAGAAACTTTGCCTTGAGCTCTGACCCAGTGTGGACAATCTTGCTCCACATTCCCAACCCCATCTGTCTGCTCTGGATCAACTGGGATCCTTTTCTTGGAGAGCTTGCTGCTCTCAAGGAAAGAGGAGTTCTTCCATTTGTTATTTTTGACACAATCTAAAACTCATAATTTTCCCCAGTGAAAACAGAAAGACTCCCCAGGTGTTCCAGCCCAAGGTGCCATCAAGAAGGTTCAGCACATGGACCAAGGCTGAGAGGTGGTTGCCTGGAATCAACGCCATATTTCCTGTTGCATCTAATCCCATCATGCCCCGCGGCCCCATAGGCCCCATGGAGCCGGGACTACAATACCATCATGCCCCGCGCTCCACAAAACCCCGGTATTCCCCCCCATATGTCAATAGATTTCCTCCAGAACCTCCAGGATCCTAAGTGTCCCCTCAGCACCCATTAAGAACCTCCCAAAACCGTCCCAGAATCCCCTGAATGCCCAAGCCCACAGATACCCGTTACAGGCACTTCTGGGAATTCATCTCCTGCCATCCCCACTGAGTTCAGAGCACCTCATAACCCAGTCAGTCGCCTAAAATTCCTGCCGTGTTCCGTGCCCTAAAAGCCTGGTTAGAGCTCCCCAAGATGCCCCCAAGCTCTCCCAACCGACCCGTCCCCTCTGAGGACCTCAAGTCGCCGTTCAAAGGCCAAAGTGTCCCTGCAGTGCCTCCCGGACCCCAAACTTTCCGCAGATCTACTTCCGGGACTACAGATCCCATCATGCTCTGTGGTTCCGGTAACACGCCATTCCAGTTTAGAATTCATCCCCCATCATGCTCCGTGCGTCACAGAGAGTCATTGCAGCAATGCCTACAGCTCCCATGATGCTCCGCAGCCCCTTCAAACTGTATTATACCCACTTCACAACTCCCATATCCCCGCACCCTAGAGAGCCCCATTAGAGCCCCCAGTGCCCGCACGACCCTGAAGGGTCCAGTTCTCCTCCGTGACTTCAAGTGCCCTCCTGGACCCCAAAGTGCCGCTCTGAGGTCTCTGATTTTTTTAAGGGAAACAGTCTTTAAAAACAAACTATTACAGGGAAGGATGGAGACACTTCAAGAAAGAAATATTGAGGGAGCAGAAACAGCCTGTCCCATGTGCCAA